>NW_024704742.1:57287077-57360191 GCF_018977255.1 Callorhinchus milii | reverse complement strand
TACTCCTCCACTGGCAACTGGGCAGGGCTCAGGCGCTGCTCCTCCACTGGCAACTGCTGCATGGCTCAGACACTGCTCCTCCACTTGCAACTGGAGCAGCGCATAGGCACAGTTCCGCCACTGGCAACTGGGGAAGGGCTTAGGCACTGCTCCTCCATTGGCAACTGGGTCAGGGCTCAGGCACTGCTCCAGCACTGGCAACTGGGTCAGGGCTCAGGCACTGCTCCTCCACAGGCAACTGGGTCAGGGCTCAGGCACTGCTCCTCCAATGGCAACTGGGTCAGGGCTCAGGCACTGCTCCTCCACTGACAACTGGGTCAGGCCTCAGGCACTGCTCCTCCACTGGCAACTGGGTCAGGGCTCAGGCACTGCTCCTCCACTGGCAACTGCGGCAGTGCTCAGACACTGCTCCTTCACTGGCAACTCGGTCAGGGCTCAGAGACTGCTCCTACACTGGCAAATGAGTCAGGGTTCAGAGACTTCTCCTTCATTGGCAACTGGGTCAGGGCTCAGGCATTGCTCCGGCACTGGCAATTGGGTCAGGGCTCAGGCTCTGCTCCTCCACTGGCAACTGAGGCAAAGCTCAGACACTACTCCTCCACTGGCAACTGTGTCAGGGCTCAGGCACTGCTCCTCCACTGGCAACTAGGGCAGGGCTCGGGCACTGTTCCGCCACTGGCAACTGGGTCAGGTCTCAGGCACTTCTCCTCCACTGGCAACTGGGTCATGGCTCAGGCACTGATGCTCCACTGGCAACTGGGTCAGGGCTCATGCCCTGCTCTTCCACTGGCAACTGGGTCAGGGCTCAGGCACTGCTCCTCCACTGGCAACTGGGTCAGGGCTCAGGCACTGCTTCTCCACTGGCAACTGTGTCAGGGCTCAGGCACTGCTCCTCCACAGGCAACTGCAACAGGGATCAGAATCTGCTCCTCCACTGGCAACTGGGTCAGGGCTCTGGCGCTACTCCTCCACTGGCAACTGGGCAGGGCTCAGGCGCTGCTCCTCCACTGGCAACTGGTGCATGGCTCAGACACTGCTCCTCCACTTGCAACTGGAGCAGCGCATAGGCACAGTTCCGCCACTGGCAACTGGGGAAGGGCTTAGGCACTGCTCCTCCATTGGCAACTGGGTCAGGGCTCAGAGACTCCTCCTTCACTGGTAACTCGGTCACGGTTCAGGCACTGCTCCAGCACTGGCAACTGGGTCAGGGCTCAGGCACTGCTCCTCCACAGGCAACTGGGTCAGGGCTCAGGCACTGCTCCTCCAATGGCAACTGGGTCAGGGCTCAGGCACTGCTCCTCCAATGGCAACTGGGGCAGGGCTCAGAGACTGCTCCTTCACTGGCAACTCCGTCAAGGCTCAGACACTGCTCCTCCACAGGCAACTGGGTCAGGGCTCAGGCACTGTTCCGCCACTGGCAACTGAGGGAGTGCTCAGACACTGCTGCTCCACTGGCACCTAGGGCAGGGATCAGACACTGCTCCTCCACTAGCAACTGGGTCAGGGCTCAGGCGCTACTCCACCACTGGCAACTGGGGCAGGGCTCAGGCGCTGCTCCTCTACTGGCAACTGGGGCAGGGCTCAGGCGCTGCTCCTCCACTGGCAACTGGGACAGGGCTCAGGCACTGCTCCTCCATTGGCAACAGGGGCAGAGCTCAGGCACTGCTCCTCCACTGGCAACTGGGACAGGGCTCAGATACTGCTCCTTTACTGGCAACTGGGACAGGGCTCAGACACTGCTCCTCGACTGGCAACTGGGACAGAGCTCAGACACTGCTCCTCCACTGGCAACTGGTTCAGGCCTCAGACACTTCTCCCCCAATGGCAACTGGGGCAGGGCTTAAACACTGCTCCTCCACTGGCAACTGGGTCAGGGCTCAGAGACTGCTCCTTCACTGGCAACTCGGTCACGGCTCAGGCACTGCTCCTGCACTGGCAACTGGGTCAGGACTCAGGCACTCCTCCACCACAGGCAACTGGGTCAGGGCTCAGGCAATGCTCCTCCAATGGCAACTGGGTCAGGGCTCAGGCACAGCTACTCAACTGGCAACTGGGTCAGCGCTCAGGTACTGCTACTCCACTGGCAACTGGAACATGGATCAGACACTGCTCCTCCCCTGGCAACTGCGGCAGGGCTTAGGCACTGCTCCTCCACTGACAACTGGGTCAGGCCTCAGGCACTGCTCCTCCACTGGCAACTGGGTCAGGGCACAGGCACTGCTCCTCCACTGGCAACTGCGGCAGGGCTCGGACACTGCTCCTTCACTGGCAACTCGGTCAGGGCTCAGAGACTGCTCCTTCACTGGCAAATGAGTCAGGGTTCAGAGACTTCTCCTTCATTGGCAACTGGGTCAGGGCTCAGGCACTGCTCCTGCACTGGCAACTGGATCAGTGCTCAGGCACTGCTCCACCACAGGCAACTGGGTCAGGGCTCAGGCATAGCTCCTCCACCGGCAAATGGGTCAGGGCTCAGGCACTGCTTCTCCACTGGCAACTGGTTCAGGGCTCAGGCACAGCTCCTCAACTGGCAACTGGGTCAGGGCTCAGGTACTGCTACTCCACTGGCAACTGGAACAGGGATCAGACACTGCTCCTTCACTGGCAACTCGGTCAGGGTTCAGAGACTTCTCCTTCATTGGCAACTGGGTCAGGGCTCAGGCATTGCTCCAGCACTGGCAGTTGGGTCAGGGCTCAGACACTACTCCTCCACTGGCAACTGTATCAGGGATCAGTCACTGCTCCTCCACTGGCAACTAGGGCAGGGCTCGGGCACTGTTCCGCTACTGGCAACTGGGCCAGGGCTCAGGCACTGCTGCTCCACTGGCAACTGGGTCAGGGCTAATGCCCTGCTCTTCCACTGGCAACTGGGTCAGGGCTCAGGCACTGCTCCTCCACTGGCAACTGGGTCAGGGCTCAGGCACTGCTCCTCCACTGGCAACTGGGTCAGGGCTCAGGCACTGCTCCTCCACTGGCAACTGGGTCAGGGCTCAGGCACTGCTCCTCCACTGGCAACTGTGTCAGGGCTCAGGCACTGCTCCTCCACTGGCAACTGTGTCAGGGCTCAGGCACTGCTCCTGCACAGGCAACTGGGACAGGGATCAGAATCTGCTCCTCCACTGGCAACTGGGTCAGGGCTCTGGCGCTACTCCTCCACTGGCAACTGGGGCAGGGCTTAGGCGCTGCCCCTGCGCTTGCAACTGGGGCAGGGCTCAGACACTGCTCCTCCACTGACAAATGGGTCAGGGTTCAGGCACTGCTCCTCCACTGGCAACTGGGTCAGGGCTCAGGCACTGCTCCTCCACTGGCAACTGGGGCAGGGCTCAGGCACTGCTCCTTCACTGGCAACTCGGTCCGGGCTCAGACATTGCTTCTCCACCCGTAACTGGGACAGGACGCAGACACTGCTCCTCCACTGACAACTGCGTCAGGGCTCAGGCGCTGCTCCTCAACTGGCAACTGGGTCAGGGTTCAGACACCACTCCTACACTGGTCACTGGGACAGGGCTCAGAAACTGCTCCTCCACTGGCAACTGGGTCAGGGCTCAGACACTACTCCTCCACTGGCAACTGGGTCATGGCTCAGGCACTGCTGCTCCATTGGCAACTGGGTGAGGGCTCATGCCCTGCTCTTCCACTGGCAATTGGGTCAGGGCTCAGGCACTGCTCCTCCACTGACAACTGGGTCAGGGTTCAGGCACTGCTCCTCCACTGGCAACTGGGGCAGGGCTCAGGCACTGCTCCTTCACTGGCAACTCGGTCAGGGCTCAGAGACTGCTCCTTCACTGGCAACTGGGTCAGGGCTCAGGCATTGCTCCAGCACTGGCAATTGGGTCAGACCTCAGGCACTGCTCCTCCACTGGCAACTGGGGCAGGGCTCAGCACTGCTCCTCCACTGGCAACTGGTTCAGGGCTCAGGCGCTACTCCTCCACTGGCAACTGGGGCAGGGCTCAGGCGCTGCTCCTCCACTGGCAACGGGTGCATGGCTCAGATACTGCTCCTCCACTGGCAACTGGTGCAGGGCTCAGACACTGCATCTCCACTGGTAACTGGGACAGGACTCAGACACTGCTCGTCCACTGGCAACTGGGTGAGGGCTCAGGCGCTTCTCCTCCACTGGCAACTCGGTCAGGGTTCAGACACTACTCCTCCACTGGTCACTGGGACAGGGCTCAGACACTGCTCCTCCACTGGCAACTGGGTCAGGGCTCAGGCACTCTTCCGCCACTGGCAACTGGGGCAGGGTTCAGATACTGCTCCTCCACTGGTCACTGTGTCAGGGCTTAGACACTGCTCCTCCACTGGCAACTACGTCAGTGCTCAGACACTGCTCCTCCACTGGCAACTGTGTCAGGGTTCAGACACTGCTCCTCCACTGACAACTGGATCAAGGCTCAGACACTGCTCCACCACTGGCAACTGTGTCAAAGCTCAGACACTGCTCCTCCACTGGCACCTAGGGCAGGGATCAGACACTGTTCCTCACTAGCAACTGTGTCAGAGCTCAGACACTGCTCCTCCAGTGGCAACTGCGTCAGGGCTCAGACACTGATCCTCCACTGGCCACTGGGTCTTGGCTCAGGCACTGCTCCTCCACTGGCAACTGGGACAGGGCTCAGACACTGCTCATCGACTGGCAACTGATTCAGGGCTCAGACACTTCTCCCACAATGGCAACTGGGGCAGGGCTTAAACACTGCTCAACCACTGGCAACTGGGTCAGGGCTCAGAGACTGCTCCTTCGGTGGCAACTCGGTTAGGGCTCAGACTCTGCTCCTCCACTGGCAACTGGGACAGGGATCAGACACTGCTCCTCCCCTGGCAACTGGGACAGGGCGCAGGCACTGCTCCTCCACTGGCAACTGGGTCAGGGCTCAGGCACTGCTGCTCCACTGGCAACTGGGGCAGGGCTCAGGCACTGCTCCTCCACTGGCAACTGCGTCAGTGCTCAGACACTGTTCCGCCACTGGCAACTGGGTCAGATTTCAGGCACTGCATCTCCACTGGTAACTGGGACAGGACTCAGACACTGCTCGTCCACTGGCAACTGGGTCAGGGCTCAGGCACTGCTCCTCCACTGTCAACTGCGTCAGGGTTCAGACACTACTCCTCCACTGGTCACTGGGACAGGGCTCAGGCACTGCTCCTCCACTGGCAACTGGGTCAGGGCTCAGGCACTGCTCCTCCATTGGCAACTGGGTCAGGGCTCAGAGACTGCTCCTACACTGTCAAATGGGACAGGGCTCAGAAACTGCTGTTCCACTGCTACCTGGGTCTGGGCTCCGACACAGCTCCTCCACTGGCAACTGGATCAAGGCTCAGACACTGCTCCACCACTGGCAACTGTGTCAAAGCTCAGACACTGCTCCTCCACTGGCAACTGTGTCAGAGCTCAGACACTGCTCCTCCAGTGGCAACTGCGTCAGGGCTCAGACAATGATCCTCCACTGGCCACTGGGTCTTGGCTCAGGCACTGCTCCTCCACTGACAAATGGGACAGGGCTCAGACACTGCTCATCGACTGGCAACTGATTCAGGGCTCAGACACTTCTCCCCCAATGGCAACTGGGGCAGGGCTTAAACACTGCTCAACCACTGGCAACTGGGTCAGGGCTCAGAGACTGCTCCTTCGGTGGCAACTCGGTCAGGGCTCAGGCACTGCTCCTGCTCTGGCAACTGGGGCAGGGCTCAGACTCTGCTCCTCCACTGGCAACTGGGACAGGGATCAGACACTGCTCCTCCCCTGGCAACTGCGGCAGGGCTCAGGCACTGCTCCTCCACTGGCAACTGGGTCAGGGCTCAGGCACTGCTGCTCCACTGGCAACTGGGGCAGGGTTCAGACACTGCTCCTTCACTGGCAACTCGGTCAGGGCTCAGAGACTGCTCATTCGTGGAGTCCTGTAGCTCAGTGGTTAGAGCACTCGCTTTGCAAGTGAGAGACCTGAGTTCAATTCCAGGCAGAGGGCGAAACCTTGGGCAAGTTTCCTTACTCCACACAGAACCCTAATAATAATCCCTCCAAAACCAAAACAATAATAAATTGGTCATTTTCAATCTACGACTGTTTGTGGGACATTGCTGTGCGCAATTGGCTGCCGCGTTCGCCCACAAATATACAGTCAATTCACTTTACAGTGTGTTCTGTGAAGCACTTTGGGACGTCCTCCCGACGTGAAAAGCGCTATATCAAATGCAAGGATTATTATTATTATATTATATTATTCAGTGGCAAATGGGTCAGGGTTCAGAAATTGCTGCTCCACTGGCAACTGGGACAGGGCTCAGAGACTGCTCCTCCACTGGCAACTGGGTGAGGGCTCAGAAACTGCTCCTCCACTGGCAACTGCGTCAGGGCTCAAACACTTCTCCTCCACTGGCAACTGGGTCAGGGCTCAGACACTGCTCCTCCACTGGCAACTGGGTCAGGGCTCAGAAATTGCTGCTCCACTGACAACTGGGACAGGGCTCAGAGACTGCTCCATCACTGGCAACGGGGACAGGGCTCAGACACTGCTCCTCGTCTGGCAACTGGTTCAGGGCTCAGACACTGCTCCTCCACTGGCAACTGGGTCAGGGCTCAGACACTACTCCTCCACTGGCAACTGCGTCAGTGATCAGACACTGTTCCGCCACTGGCAACTGGGTCAGGTTTCAGGCACTGCTCCTCCACTGGCAACTGCGTCAGTGCTCAGACACTGTTCCGCCACTGGCAACTGGGTCAGGTTTCAGGCACTGCTCCTCCACTGTCAACTGCGTCAGGGCTCAGGCACTGCTCCTCCACTGGCAACTGGGTCAGGGCTCAGGCACTGCTCCTCCATTGGCAACTGGGTCAGGGCTCAGAGACTGCTCCTACACTGTTAAATGGGTTAGGGCTCAGACACTGCTCCTACACTGTCAACTGGGACAGGGCTCAGAGACTGCTGTTTCACTGCTACCTGGGTCTGGGCTCAGACACAGCTCCTCCACTGGAAACTGAGGCAGGGCTCAGACACTGCTCCTCCACTGGCAACTGGGTCAGGGCTCAGACACTGCTCCTCCACTGGTAACTGGGTCAGGGCTCAGAGACTGCTCCTTCACTGGCAACTGGGTCAGGGCTCAGAAATTGCTGCTCCACTGACAACTGGGACAGGGCTCAGAGACTGCTCCATCACTGGCAACGGGACAGGGCTCAGACACTGCTCCTCGTCTGGCAACTGGTTCAGGGCTCAGACACTGCTCCTCCACTGGCAACTGGGTCAGGGCTCAGACACTACTCCTCCACTGGCAACTGCGTCAGTGCTCAGACACTGTTCCGCCACTGGCAACTGGGTCAGGTTTCAGGCACTGCTCCTCCACTGTCAACTGGGTCAGGTTTCAGGCACTGCTCCTCCACTGTCAACTGCGTCAGGGCTCAGGCACTGCTCCTCCACTGGCAACTGGGTCAGGGCTCAGGCACTGCTCCTCCATTGGCAACTGGGTCAGGGCTCAGAGACTGCTCCTACACTGTCAAATGGGTTAGGGCTCAGACACTGCTCCTACACTGTCAACTGGGACAGGGCTCAGAGACTGCTGTTCCACTGCTACCTGGGTCTGGGCTCAGACACAGCTCCTCCACTGGAAACTGAGGCAGGGCTCAGACACTGCTCCTCCACTGGCAACTGGGTCAGGGCTCAGACACTGCTCCTCCACTGTTAACTGGGTCAGGGCTCAGAGACTGCTCCTCCACTGGCAACTGGGTCAGGGCTCAGGCACTGCTCCTCCATTGGCAACTGGGTCAGGGCTCAGAGACTGCTCCTACACTGTCAAATGGGTTAGGGCTCAGACACTGCTCCTACACTGTCAACTGGGACAGGGCTCAGAGACTGCTGTTCCACTGCTACCTGGGTCTGGGCTCAGACACAGCTCCTCCACTGGAAACTGAGGCAGGGCTCAGACACTGCTCCTCCACTGGCAACTGGGTCAGGGCTCAGACACTGCTCCTCCACTGGTAACTGGGTCAGGGCTCAGAGACTGCTCCTACACTGGCAACTGGGTCAGGGCTCAGAGACTGCTCCTACACTGTCAAATGGGTCAGGGCTCAGAGACTGCTCCTACACTGTCAAATGGGTCAGGGCTCAGAGACTGCTCCTTCACTGGCAACTGTGTCAGGGCTCAGAGACTGCTCCTACACTGTCAAATGGGTTAGGGCTCAGACACTGCTCCTACACTGTCAACTGGGACAGGGCTCAGAGACTGCTGCTCCACTGGCAACTGGGTCTGTGCTCAGACACTGCTCCTCCACTGGAAACTGAGGCAGGGCTCAGACACTGCTCCTCCACTGGCAACTGGGTCAGGGCTCAGACACTGCTCCTCCACTGGCAACTGTGTCAGGGCTCAGACACTGCTCCTCCACTGGCAACTGGGTCAGGGCTCAGACACTGCTCCTCCACTGGCAACTGGGTCTGTGCTCAGACACTGCTCCTCCACTGGAAACTGAGGCAGGGCTCAGACACTGCTCCTCCACTGGCAACTGGGTCAGGGCTCAGACACTGCTCCTCCACTGGCAACTGGGTCAGGGTTCAGAAACTGCTCCTCCACTGGCAACTGGGTCAGGGCTCAGACACTGCTCCTCCACTGGCAACTGGTTCTGGGCTCTGACACTGCTCCTCCACTGGCAACTGGGGCAGGGCTCAGACACTGCTTCTCCACTGGCAACTGGGTTGGGCTCAGACACTACTCCGACACTGTGATCTGTGTCAGGGCTCAGAGATTGCTCCTTCACTGGCCACTGGGTCAGGGATCAGAGACTGCTCCTCCACTGGCAACTGGGGCTGGGCTCAGAGATTGCTCCTTCACTGGCAACTGGGTCAGGGCTCAGACACTGCTCCTCCACTGGCAACTGGGTCAGGTCTCAGAGACCCAGGGAATGTGCAGCCTGTTAGGGATCAGCTCCACACCTTTTTGCCAAACGAGACACAGTATTGTATCCCTCCTAAGAGCATTTCTTTCGCTCCATCCTCCAGTGTTTGTGGGACAATTGTCTGCCACCTTTCGGTCCACACAAACGTACACTTCAGTTCACTTCATAGTGTATTCTGTGAAGTGCTTTTGAGACTTCGCAACCAAATGATAAGGATTATTATTATTATTACTATGTTGGGTCCATTCCCACAATATCCCACAAAGTTAAACATATATAATTGAACTCCCCCACCCCCGCCCCACACACACTTTTATTCCAATGTTATTATTAATAATAATCCTTGCATTTGGTATAGGGTCTTTCATGCAGGGAGAACATCGCAAAGTGCTTCACAGGATATTATAGTACAGTGACGTAACTCTGTATTTTATAGACGAACAGCAGCCAATTTGCGCACAGCTAATGTCCTCTGAGAAGTGCTCTGAGACATCGTCCGGCATGGAGGGCGCTATATCAATCCAAGTTGTTGTTTTGTTCTACAAACAGCCACAAAATTAATGACCTAGTTTGCATTTGAGGGATTGTTGGCGAGGATATCGAAAGAGAGAAAGTTCCTTCTCTTTTTGAGAAAAGAAGTCCTGCTCAAGAGGCAGACAGACGGCTCCTTGGTTTAACATTTCACCCAAAGGACAGAACCTCCAACAACACAACACACCTGCAGTAACACACTGGAGTTTAGTTTTGTCAGCTTAAACCAGGCTAGTACAACTGGTGACCTGCAGGCCGCTTCCAGCCCAGGGGATGATTTTATCCCACGCCCTGCCTGACGAACCATCGTCTTGTGACAGTGGCAGGAGCTGGCGTTTGGGAAGACGTGGTTGATAAGGAGGCCCACTTGCTTTTCCCTCTTCTCCAGAGGGACTCACTAACAGAATGCAGTAATGGCAGCGTTATTTCCACTCCCCGCTGCTCATTGCGCCACAGTCTTGTCAAGAAGCCCCTCTCGAACTGAGGGTAGGCAAGCGGGTCTCCTTACCCATCCCATCCTCCCAACCTCCCGCGCCTGCTGCTGCCAGATACTGAGCCACCCCATGTAGCCGGGAGAGTGGCGTTCCTGTTGCCAGATAGCGGCTGATTGAGAGAGGGAGAGAGAACGAGTGATTGGAGGGAAAGACGGAGAGAGAGAGTGATTGAGTGAGAGAGAGAGAGTCGGGGAGAGGGGAGAGAGAGATAAGCGATTGAGAAAGAGAGAGAGGGGGAGAGAAAGTAATTTAAGAGAAAGATTGTGTGCGAGAGAGTATGTGAGAGTGTGATTGAGAGAGAGAATGAGGGAGAATGGAGAGAAACAGAGAGAGGGAGGGAGAGAGAGAGATTGACAGAGCACAGAGATAGGGGTAGTTATGGCAGCATTTTGTGGTTCACAGTCAGGCCAGACGATCCCTTGGCACTGTGGTGGGAGGGGAAACGAGGACAGATACCGAGCCACGTGCCACAGTTTCCTCACAGAAAGCTTCCTCTTTCCCCATTGAGAAACTTTTCTACGTCCTTCATCCCCCCTCCCTACCCTACCTCTGTGCATATATATGAAAGGTTGAGAGCTAGTTACAAAATTACCCAATTAGGAATAAAAAGCCAACTTGTTATCTTTCTATGCAACAAATCATCACATTTCTAAGTACATTAGCTGAGATTGTATGAAACACTTTAATATGTTTCGAAGTGCTCAGAAGCTATATCGAAAATAAGTATTAATTCTCCTACATGCAACTTATTTTTTTTAATACTGACGTACAGTTATTTCATCTGCAACACTGACAATTCTTATTTAGTCGGTGTGGACCCACCCAAACCCTTCACCATTGCGTACTTAAAAGTATCCAAACCAGACTAAGAGTTATACATATGCACGGGAGGTCTACATATTCATGCCACCAATTTTCCTGTGTCTGGAATGGAGTCCATACTCACTTTCTGAAGGGAAGCATCTTACTTACATAATTCTGTAAAGTATTAACCTCAGGCTGGCAAGAGCCAAAGCTTGGGGACCCCAGAGCATGCTGAAGTTTAACCAGCTAAAACTACATAATTTACCATTGAGAACACTATCCGGCAAGCTCCTTGCTGCTTGTCCAGCTCGGACCATCATATATCTTAGGACATGGACTTGCAGGCTTATGAGGAGCCAAGTGGGAAGAAATCATGCCCTCAGTGACTGATCTGCCTCTACAAATTCTACCGACAGCCAGCTGGTCTGTCCTTAACAGTGCTTTGAAGTAATGCAATCCTGTCTCACTAAACAGCCTATCAAGCCACCACAGTGAATGATTCAATTCTGATGTTCTTTTACCAAGCAAGTCACCTTGGAACCCTGAGATGACCACACAACAACACAATTATATTTATTTGGTGCCTTTCATGTCGGAAGGATGTCCTAAGGTGCTGGATAGTTAAGGGTTTGCACCCGAGCCTGGGGTTAAATCAAGAGGGGGTGGGAAGGTAGCCAAAAACACAATCAAAGAGGAAAGTCTTGAGATGGGCCTTGAAGGAGACGACGGAGACGGTGAGATGGAAGGATTCCAGGATGGAGTTCCAGGGGATGACGGTAGAAAAGGTGAAGGCCCAACCACCAATGGTAGGGCAGGCAGGAGGGGAACCTGAAACAGGCCAGTAACTCTAGACAGGTTGATATAGTGTTTATAGATTGCAGAGGTAAGGTGGAGCAAGGCCGTGGAGGGCTTTAAAAGTGAGGACAAGGATTTTAAATTTGATCTTCTGAGGGATAGGGAGTCAGTAGAGCTGGATGAGGATGGGGATATTGGTTGACAGAGCTTGGTACAGGAGAGGATACTAGCTGCAGAGTACTGAATAACTTGCAGCTTGTGGAGGGAAGAGTTATAATATAACTTATAACTTGATATAACGCTTTTCACGTCTTAGAGTTGGAAATCCGGCGAGCAGGGAATTAGCATAGTCGAGCTGGATGTGCTGAATGCGTGAATGAGAGACTCAGCGGCCTGAGTAGAGAGGTTATGGCACACTTACCTCCATATATAAATTTACATAATATGTACAGAAGCAGGCCTTTCGGCCCAAATAGTCCATGCCAGTGTTATACTCTCACCCATCCCCTTTCATACCCTTTTATTCCCTTCTCCCTCATGATTCCCCATTCCCAAGGAGGATAGAATATTGACAAGATGATTAGCGGGCTTATTTTTGTTCCATGACACAGGTCCTCTACCCCGTGCTGCACAAGATCCACTTTATTCCTTTTCTTTCCAACAAGCATTACTCCTGGAAGAATATTTTGACACCTGCTGATGGTGAAAACTTCCTATTTAAAGGAGTTCAGCCACAAAATAAACAGTTAATTCACTTTACAATATACTCTGTGAAACTCTTTGTGATGTCCCAACACAGTGATATTATATCAAATGCAAGTATTATTATTATTATTCTTTCACTGAGGAATGTAATGGAGAAACACGCACGGCAATTTAGGCTAAAATAAGCCATTTTGCACCTGTTTACGAGTTCCTGACATGGGGCTATCCAGCAAAGCAAAGATCAGTACAAATTGTTGAAACTTGCTACTTGAGTTTGTTAAATTATCAGTCTGCTTCAACAATTCCCTGCTGTCTGAGAAAGCAGTAATGGCTTATAAATACAGATGGGGATGTGTAGTTCTAAAATAATTGGTTGAAACCCACATTGAGATTTGAGCTTATAGTTTAGTTCTGTAGCTCAGTGGTTAGAGCATTCACCTTGCAAGCAAGACACCTGGGTTCAATTCCAGGCAGGGCAAAACCTTGGGGAAGTTTCCTTATTCCACACACCTAATAATAATCCCTCCAAAACAAAACAATAATAAATTGGGCATTTTCAATCCACAACTGTTTGTGGGACACTGCTGTGTGCAATTGACTTCCCCGTTTCGCCCACACAGTTAATTCACTTTACAGCATATTCTGTGAAATGCTTTGAGACGTCTGGAAGACGTGAAAAGCGCTATATCAAATGCAAGGATTATTATTATTTTGCCCACAAATATATGGTCAATTCACTTTACAGTCTATTTTGTGAAGAGCTATGAGACGTCGAGAGAACGTGAAAAGCGCTATATTAAATGCAAGGATTATTATTATATATTATATTATTATTACGCTGACATTTCAGTGCAGTGCTTCATTGTCAGAGGTGACATTCATTTGAGCAGATGTTAAGCCAACTTTTGCCTATTTTTCTGGTGGATGTTGAAGATCCCATGTCATTATTTGAAACATTTGTAAAAGGAAAGTCCTCCTGGTTTCCGAGACAACAATCCTGCAGATAATTTGGCCATTCACCGCATGGCTATTTGTGGAACCTTGCTGGTTATGCCTATAAAACAGTCACTCTAGCTGATAAATATCACCACACAGTACTTTGAGGTATTTCGATGTGGCAGTATAGAATTGTAAATTCATTTTATTCAATTAACAATTATATGAAATTAAATGTTAAGGATATTTATTACCATACGAATATACCATTCATCATTTATTATTCGGGTGTATTCTGCAGTGTAATTCTATTAATAAACATTGATAACCTCATAGAAATTTCATATTGATATCATATTGATAACCTCATAAAATTTTCCTTTTTTTTCTGTATATTTCCCGTTTATTCATCAACCATTTTAGTCTAAAACAAAAATGACCTTTTCCTCTGTTTGCATTAAGTACTCCACCTCCCTTTTTAACAACCTGTTCCAATCGTTAAAGATAAAATCCTGGTGTCTGTTCTGAAACTATATTTGAACCCCTGAATCTGTGCCCTGCTATTCTATCACATTTGAAAGTATTTTTCAGGGTCTATTTTCCCAATCCCATTTAAAATCTTTTATACCTCTATAAGGTACCCTCTGAGACATTTCCTTTCAATGCTGAAGCACTCTAACTTGTACCTTATCAAACTCTCTCTGTAAGACTTTGTTTCCCCTTCTACTTCCACAGTTCCTTCCGACTTGGTATCGTCTGCAAATTTACCTCCTTTCACTGAGTGCAAATCCAGATGATTGAATGTATGCAAGGAGCAGGAGGGTTCGCAGTAGAGACCCCCGAGGCTCCTCACTTAATACCTCCCCCATTTTATATTTCTAGCGTTTGATATAGAATCTTATTGTGGCGTCAAAATGTCTCACAGCACCTCACAGAATTTTACCCTGAAGTTTAGTGACTGTGTATTTGTGGGCAAATGTAGCGGCCAAACGTGTGCACCTGAATCTGGCGACATTTCAGTTGTGATCGACAATTCCATCCATTTAATTCACATGTACCTCTCACTGTTCCACACTGTTCCACACAGTGAGAAATAATATGCCTTGGCAAAGGAACTTCACAATGCACATGTGAGATGTATCGAAGATGTGATAAGGCGCTATATCAAGTGCAAGGATTGTTATATGGGCTCTGCCAAATTGGACGTCATGACCATGACAATATTCTCCATAGGTTGATTCAAAGCCTTTGTCACCTCTCGGACCACTTCTTGGGACAAATCCATCAGCTTCCATGTTTGGAATCAAGAGAGATGCAGAAATTCCAGAGAAATGATATTTCTCTAACCAGATATTCAACTGCTCTAGCATGAGTTGCATGCTTTGGGTCTGCTCTCTAACATCCAGCATGAAGCCCATTAACTGCATATTAAACACAGTTGGGATGTTCTCCCGACGTGAAAGGCGCTCTATAAATGTAATTTTGTTGTTGTTGTTGAATGCATCAAAAGCCTCAATGGCTCTTGACTTCTGACTCATTAAAACCCATTCACGTTCCTGGGCACTATTAGGCTGTGGCCTGAGTAAGTGCTTTTTCTTTGATCTGCACAACTTGCCAACTGTGCTTCTCATTTCAGTAATGTTCTGTGAAGCACCAGCTGATCTCCCCTTAGCTACCTCTCTGACGGCCCTTATCTGAGTGCTTTTTTTTGTGTTGCTTTGCAGGATTTTAATGGTAGTGTTGTCTGGGGCTGCGGTAAGGAAGCAGATAGGCCAGAGGAGAGTTCTTCACTCAGACAATATATTTTGTTGCTGTTCTTGGTTTAGCAGAGGAATGATTTAATCTCAAACTCAGTTGGTAGCACTTCTGGTCCTGAGCCATAAGGCTGTGGGTTTAAATACCACATCAGAACTTTGAGCTCACGATCTAGACTGATACTCCAATACAGTGAGGGAGGGGGGGTGGGGGTTGTATTATTCAAGGTGTCCTTTAGATGAGATGTAAAATTGGGATTTGCTTCATTGTTAATTTGCTCTACCCACTGAAGACTGAAGATGTGAAAAAGTAGAAAACCTAGAGTATAGCAACATCATGACACAATTCCATTTAAAATTGGTTGAGATTTCATAAAGATTTTGACCTCTAAGTTTTATTGTGTGCTGTAAGCCCTGCAGCTTTTAAAGGTTAGATATGATCCGGGGCAGATGCTGTGGCCTAATGGTTAGTCATTTGATGAGTGAGAATGTTTCACTTTGAGTAACTTTGCTTCAAAGTCCTGCTACTGCACAAACTTCGTGTCTGCATATCCTGTTCCTCACAGCCACAAAAGGTTGTATAACTAACCGAAATACCTTATCACTTAATCTCACACAATAATGTTCAAAAAGTAAATATGTAGACTATGTCAAAAAAAGTACTGTGACCTGCACTGATCTGAAAGAAAACGAAACTTAAAAAAGTCCTGTCTGCAAATGCAAGGAATGAAAAACAGAATCACATTTAAATGCTCAAATTCTGTACTTTGCCATATCCTTTTGTCCCACGGATGTATTTTTGAAAAATGTGCAGAATTTTTTTCTGCATTTGCGTGTAATGAATGGGGAAAGCTGGGCAATAGAATTGATTCCAAAGCTTATCTCAAAGAGTTATTGCTGCCAGCAACAAGCACTGTATCTTAATGACATCCAATCTCTTACTATTCAAGAAGCCTGCCCAGGCAATGTGAAGAGCAACAAGGATAATCTCTAGTAACAATAATAATCCTTGCATTTGATATTGCGCTTTTCATGTCTTCTAGATGTCTCAAAGCGCTTCACAGAATATACTGTAAAGTTGACTGTATATTTGTGGGCAAAACATGGCAGTCAATTGCGCACAGCAGTGTCCCACAAACAGTCATGGATTGAAATGACCAATTTATTATTTTGTTTTCTTGAAGGATTATTATCAGGCGTGTGGAGTAAGGAAACTTGCCCAAGGTTTCGCCCTGCTGGGAATCGAACCCAATTCTCTTGCTTGCAGGGCAAGTGCTCTAACCACTGAGCTACAGGACTTTACTCAGAAGGTAATGAACAACTGCAACGTTGCAAAGTTAGTAATAAATATTCAGCTTATTTTAAATAAAGTTAGAGCCTTTTGTTTCCCCTTCACATTGATAACATGGGCCTACTATCCCCATTATTGGAGGAATGAACTGTGGGCAACAATTAGACAAGATAGGGCTCTTTGGTCTTGAATGAAGACAACTCAGATAGCATTTTATGGAGATATATGATATTTTAAATGGGAGTGAGACAGTAAACCCAGAACAATATTTTAGAATGCACTGAGACAGCAGATCAAGTAGGGACATGTTTAGAGTTGCAAATGACAATTTGAGGACCAATACCAAGAAATGGTTCTTTACTCAGAAGTTAATGAATAGCTGCAACATTGCAAAGTTAATAATAAATATTCAGCTTGTTTTAAATAAAGTTAGACCCTTTTGTTTCCCCCTTCACATAGCTAACATGGGCCTACTGTCCCCACCAGTCCCCACTGTGGCTGAGCTTTCAACTACTATGTCCCTAACCTGTGGAACGCCCTCCTTCTAACTCTCACTCCCTCTTGCTCCCTATCCATCTTCACATCTGTTCGAAAAACCTTCCTCTTTGACTCTGCTTATGGTCACTAACCCTTCCCTCTTTCCCATTCAGTGTCCAAACCTGTCCTTGTGAAACACTGTGAGATGTTATTCTACATGAAGGATGCCATATAAATGCAAGAAATTGTTGAATTGCAAACTAAATCTCTGATTCTGTGAATTATTGGCACCTGGAACTGAAAACTCTTAAGCACATCAAGGCGTTTCTGCAGCTGTTCAACACCAACAAAATCTAAATTTTTCATCAGGTATCTTTGGTTTGTGATTAGAAGCAGGAACCCTGATTGATTGTTCCTCTTACTAGCTCAGGAACACAGAGACTAACTGTAGGACCCTTACTTCCACCCAAGCTAACATTAGCTAAATCAGCACAAACCTAGATTGAGGATAAGGGCAAGAATATTAAAGTTAATGAATTGAGGGCCACAGAAATAAGTGGAGGTTAGTGAGAATGGGGATAATGATCACCCCAGTCCTCACCTGTCTCCACTATCTCCCTGCCTCCCAGCAAATGGATTTCAAGGTCTTCACCCATACCTACAAATCCATCCATTCTGCAGCACATTTCAAAATCAGTGCTTCCTAAAAATTCATGACAATTCAAGTTGGCTTGATTGATCATATTTCCATTAAATTCTCTAACAGCAAATAACTAACATTTGTGATGGTTAATGCAAGACATGAGCTCAGTGTACATTCTTTCAACCTCCAAATTCACTTTCAATTCAAAAGGAAGAAAATGCATTTACAATAACCCTTCCATTCTTAAAATATTTGAAAACCATATGCTTTATTTACTACATTGTGGTGATAAGATGGAGGAAACATTTAAATTAAGGAATTTAATTTCATACATTGGTAATCTTCATTGCAGATGTGTTTTTTTGAAGTTTCAAAAATATTCTTGGCCTTATCTGATCTAAAGGCACCAGGGGGGAGCAGGAATGTAATCATACTGTAAGTTTTATAGTGCACTGCATTTTTTTTACCCAAAACAAACTGTGAGACTGATGTTATCAATTTACAAATTTTTTTTAGGTTCAAATGCAAGAAAAGTGCTCGCACTTGTTTTTACAACATCCAAACTATTTTGTAACAACACAAATGAACATAAGAACATAATAAATGCTAGATGAAAACAGACCCATATAGTTCACCTTCCGGGCAGTCGCATGCACATATGTTCCGAACTCCCGAACTATCTATGAACTATATCCCATAATGTAATCTGTGTTTTACTATTCTATTTACTATTTAACATTAAAATGCTATAAAAATGTTGGCTTTTATATCAATAGAATTTGGTCAATGTAATATTATAGGTTAGCAAAATAAGTCAGATGAAAATCTTCAGTAGTTACATTTGATATTCATGCAACAAGAGAGATCTTGCAATGGATACAGTATTACCAAAAACTGTTGTAGCTATTTTTATATTTCCAGCACTGAAGCTCTTTCTTACATAAGGTACAAGCCATCCAAAGTCTACAACCCATGTCCTCTCCCACAGGATGGTCAGCAAGTCTATCACTCCCATCCTTGCTCAGCTTCACTGATCTGCCTCCCCATGCTTCATACTCATGTTCCTTGTCCTAACATTCAAATCTCTTCATTACCTTACCTTACCTATGTGATCTATTGCAACAGTCACTCCCTTTGCACAGCAAATACTGGCCTGCTTCATATCTTCTTCCCACCACCCCACACACACATCACCCCCTACACACACACACACATCACCCCCCACACAACAGGCTCACCACCGGTGCACCAGTTCACAGCCATTCTGCCCCCCGGAACTGAATTCTCGAGGCCCTCCAATTTGCACTTTCTCTCTGCCTTCACAGCCTACTTCAAGACCTATCTTTTCAACCACATTTTTCAGGCATATATTGCTTTTAACATGAGAAGTGGTTAGTACAATTGATGAGGTGACCATCTCCTCTGTCTTTTGTTTGGAGAGGTTTGGTGGTATTATCAATTTAGCCCTTAATTTGGCAAATTTGCTTAGACAGAAAAGTAGAGCTCAGGTAATGTATCCAACATGATTGCTTGCGATTACAGTCCTAGGAGACTAGCAACCAACAGTATACTGAAACATGTTGATCTTGGCATCATACTGCTGGTACAATTTGCCTCAATCACAATATGGTGCGTTTTATGTACTGTTGCAAAATGTTTCACTTCCTAAAATTGCTGTTAGATGTGTTTTCTTGAATTCATCTATGCCCAAGAATTAAGAGTTTTTAGCAATTTATCCTCTGTCCCTGTGTGAAATGAGTTATGTTTTCAGTGCCGCAAGCCAAGTCTCCATTTTAACAGCAACATATCAAATGCAAGTATTATTATTATTAACAATAATAGTTTTTAAAAATGTCAGTGTTACAAACTATAGAATGAATTTCTATAATCGGAAAATAAAATTAACAAATTCTCAGCAGATATACGAATTTGTAAAACCCAAAGCAGAGTTTCAAACCAACATCCAATACTTTCACCTACCTCACCACCTCCCCTCCATGATGAAGGGGAAGGAGGGTGGTGTTGAGATAGGTGGAAGAAGAAGAAAGTACATCCACCAGGTCCCAAAACTCTTCAACATGTTGCCTCCATCTGTAACCTGTAAAGATTTAGTGCCACCTTGTGGGTGAATTGGGGAGAAATTTATGGTGATAGGAACTCAACAGGAAGCAATCTATATATTGGAAGTATTTCTTATTTCTTCAACAATAGGCTATGAAAAAGTCAGTAATAAGGAAATAACTCTTGCAAGGCATATGATGGTTGGAACCCATTCTCTCCTGAAATCTACTTCTCCTCCTCCAGGTGCGATTTCCAGTCCGCTGATGTCCTGTCAGCTTGTTTGTTTGTTACCTGGGTAGGCGCAAATTTCCTGCAGCTGAATGTCGGCAAGACGGAAGCCATACTCATTGGCTTTTGTCAACGTCTTCTCTTCTGCAGATCTGAATTCCTCAACCTCACTGAGCTCTCCCTCAGATTCACTGAACCCATGCACAGCTTAGGCGGCAAGTTTGATCCCTAGCTTTCCCTTCTACTACACAGAATGTCAGAATCGAGCCCACCTTCTTTGGCAATCTCAATAGTCCAGTTCCTGAGCCGGGTCTGCATTACTCCAGGGCTGATGACAGCACAGCCAGACTGGGCTCATTGGCAGGATTTGGAAGGGCTGACCAGTCACTGGAGGCAGGGATTCTTCACACACAGCTCCCATTAACACTGCAAGCTAAAGCCCTAATGGGTAGGGTGGTCCCAGCTGGACAATTAGCAGGGAAAGCTTGCCAGGGTGTGCTCTCAATGGCAAGCTAACCAATTTTAGCTGGTTGGACTCCAGCAGTACCCCAATGCACACTCTGGGGTCCCCAACAACAAAATTACATTTATAGAGCGCCTTTCATGTCGGGAGGACGTCCCAAAACACTGAACAGTCAGGTGTTGGGGCCCGAGCATGGGGAGGGGTGGTGTAGGGGTGAGGGAAGGCAGAGAGGTGGGAGGGAGACCAAAGGCACGATCGAAGAGAAGGGTCTTGAGACCAGCCTTGAAGGAGGCAAGGGAGGAAGCGAGGTGAAGCGACCATGGGTTGGAGTGTGGGGGCAGAGAGGCTGAATGCCCGGCCACTGATGGAAGGCGGGTCGGGTGGGAGACATGGAGCAGATTGGAGCCCGCTGAACGGAGGGAGCGGGCAGGTTGGTAGGGAGTCAGCAGGTCAGAGAGGTAGGAGGGAGCAAGGCCATGTGGATGGCCTTGAAAGTGAGGGTGAGGATCTTGAATTCAATCCTCTGGGGACGGGGAGCCAGTGGAATCGGGCGAGGGTGGGAGTGATGGGGTCATGGAGCCTGGTGCATGAGAGTACACAAGCTGCAGAGTTTTGGAAGATCTGCAGATTGTGAAGGGAAGAGTTGGGAAGGCCGATGAGGAGGGAGTTCCCGTAATCGAGGCTTGATGTGACGAATGAGTGGGTGAGGGTTTCAGCAGCCTGAGGGGTGAGGCAGTGGCGGAGTCTGGCAATGTTGCGGTCAATGTAGGCAGTGCCGGTCATGACACGAATGTGGGGGAGAAAGGACATTTCAGGGTCAGACAAGACACCCAGGTTCCTGACTGGCTTAGTGAGGTTGAGTGTGCAGCCGTGGAGGCTGATGCTGCCAGCTCCTGAGGTGAGGAGGCGCTGGCGCAAGCCAATCAGGAGGGTCTTGGTCTTGCTGATGTTGAGTTGGAGAAAGTCGACCCTCGTCCAGGACCTGATGTCAGACAGGCAATCGGTCAGGAGGTCAGTAGTCCTGGAGTTCAGGATGGAGGCAGAGAGATAGAGTTGGGTGTCATCCACATACATGTGGAAATTTGCACCATGTCTGCAAATGATGTCACCAAGGAGGAGCATGTAGAGGGTGAAGAGGAGGGGACCGAGGACAGAGTCTGTAGGAACATCACACGCAGGGGCTGGAGAAACCATTTGCTGCGACAAAGTGAAGGTGGTGTGAAAGGTTGGACCTGAACCAGTCAAGGACAGAACCTTGAGGGTTGAGGTGGAAGGAGAGGTGGTGGAGGAAGATTGAGTGGTCCACAGTGTCAAAGGCAGTGGAGAGGTCGAGGAGGATGAGGAGGCAGAGGGAGCCCTGGTCACACATGGTCAGGATGTCGTTTGTGACGTTGACCAGAGCAGTTTCCATGCTGTGGGCAGCACAGAAACCCGATTGGAGGGGTTAACGGAGGGAGTGGGAGGAGGGAAAGAGCGAAGCTGGGAGGCAACAGCTCTCTCAAGGACCTTGGATAGGAAGGGGAGATTTGAAATAGGCCAGTAGCTGAATACCTGAGATGGGTCAAGGGGAAGGTTTCTTCAAGGTGGGGTGATAGTGGCTGTTTTGAGGGGGAAGGAACAGTGCCACATGACAGGGAGAGTTAATAATATCGGCAAGTAGTGGGGCAAGGAGGTGGAGCTGAGATTTAAGGAGAGGGAGGGGTCCAGGGAGCAGGTGGTGGGCTTCATGGAGGATATGGTGGTGAAGACAGAGGAGGGTGTGACAGGTTAAAAGGTGTGGAAGGTGGGATGGGTAATTATCGGATGGGTAATTGTGTGGGGTTGGGGTAGTGAGGGGGTGGAAGTTGGGAGGGCAGTGGCAGCTGAGCGGATTCCCTCGATTTTGGATTCGAGGAAGTCCAGCATTTTCTCGCAGTGAGAGTCAGAGGAAAGAATCTGCGAGGCATGTCGGGGAGGGTGGAGGAGTCGGTTGGTAGTGGAGAACAGGAGCCTGGGGTTGCCCTTCGCCTCCAGGATTAACCTGGAATAGAAGGCTGATTTGGCTGAGGCGAGAGCGGTAGGTCTTGATGAGGTCCAGCCAGATGTGGCGGTGGACTGTTAGGCCGGATTTGAGCCAATTGTGTTTGGCAGACTGCACCTGGCCCTTAAGCGAGCGGAGGTGGCTGGTGAACCAGGGTGAGGATCGGGAATAGGAGGCATTTCGGGAGGTGAGGGGGGCAAGGGCGTCGAGTGTGTGGAGAGGCAAGCCTTGGCTCTTGCCAATCTATGCCTGATACTTTCCAGAATTAGGTAAACAACAACAACAAGAAGATTACATTTGTATAGCACCTTTCATGTCGGGAGGACGACCCAAGGTGCTGGACAGTGTACAGCATTTCAGATCTGAGCTGGGGTCGGGGGGGAGAAGGGAGGGGAGGGGAAGGGTGGTGGCCGATGGCATGGTCGAAGAGGAGGGTCTTGAGGTAGGATTTGAAGGAGGCTAAGGAGGGGGCGAGGCGGAGTGATTGGAGATGGAATCCCAGAGTTTGGGGGCAGAGTGGCTGAAGGCTCTCCTGAGGAATGTGCCCCTCCAGGGAGAGTGCGGCTTCCATGCATGGAACTCTTAGTTTGGTTTGGATAGTTGTAGGCATGGTGATGGGTTTCCACACGTGTCAGACACCCAGCTGACCAAAAAAAAGGCTTCAACAACAACAACTTGGATTTATATAGCGCCCTCTACATGGGATGGGGTCTCAGAGCGCTTTACAGTTTAGGATCCCGGGACCAAGCCAGGGGGAGGGGATGGAAGGTGACCGAAGGCCCGGTCGAAAAGAAAGGTCTTCATAGAACACCTGCACTCAAAATATGTTGTTTTTGGTTAGTTATCTAAAAAATTTCCTTAAGGCCAACATTATTTCCCTTAGCATATTTTTCTTTTGTCACATTTTGGAGAATGTTTATAATTCCTATTTCTTTAACAGCTCCATTTGGTATACTTCAAAGCCACAATACATTTCACTGTATTGTTTGTTACAGGAAAATTGTACTTTTTTTAATTTACAAATTCCTTAATAGCAATTAAGTTTTTCTGCCCTTCCTACTATAACAATAACAAACAGCAACCAAAAATTTATTTATATTACACTTTTCACATCGGCAGTACGTCCCAAGGTGCTGGAAAATGAAAACTGGACACAAGTGTGCCAGTTAAAATGCTGGTAGCCCAATATCTCCAGCCTTGTGCAACCACTCCCCTTGTATGGGTGCTGGATATCTGAGCCTTATTGAGCTCTGGCCCCTGCGTATTATGCTTCATTTGGCTGCTACACGTGCAACTTGCTGGGCAGTTCTATGTGAAATGCATACTTCTCTTGGAACCTCTCAACACTACTGAATCAATGCAAAATACACACTGTAAAGTGTCATTAATTCTAGCGATGTTTTCCTACTGAAAATTCTCTTTTATGCGTGTTCTTTGCTATTTGTCACAGTCCGTTTAATATAGTGGTACGGGAACTGATTGTTTGTTAAGCAATTGCAGATTTTGCTCAGCAGTTAGTTGCTCATCCAAAGAGTTTATTATACTTTTAACGTTTCTACTCATCAGTGTCAGTGATGGAGAATCGGAATTTATTGCAGGAACTTCCTAGATTTCAAAAGTTTTTTTCCCAAATGAGACTGCTTCTCTATTACAGTCTTAGCAATGTGCTTGTTTTGTCCTGCTGCTACAGGTTTGCTTTGTGTTTCTTGAAAGAACAAGTTTGACATTCAGTAATTCTGGTTTGGTAATATTTAATGAGTTTTTGACAGGATTCCAATATTTATTGTAAAATCATTTGGAGGTTAACAAAAGCATGGATAAAAGAATCCTTTAACAAATGCTTTACCTTTTGACTACTTCAGAATTGATCTTGACTACGGTATTTCATTAATTTTAAATATACTTTCACCATTTTCCAAACATTTTATTGGCGTATTTTACTTAGTGACTAAAGGATGTTGACATTTGTTTATGTTGCTGCTGTTGCTGCACATAGCACAAGAACTTTCACTCAATTCCGATCATATCCATTCATTTTAATAGCAATTAAGTGGATATGAAGAATTACACAAAGAATGGTTGAACTTCCAAGAGTGTCCATTTCTATCAAAATTACAAAGGAGGCCATTTTAACTACTGTAATACTATTAAGTATTGATCTTAATTGCAATAAAGTAGCAATTATCAATCCTAATATGATCAGAACATTTGAAAGGTTAGCCTCTTCCTTTAACCAAATACAAGTATGGTTCACCAAAAAAGGAATAAATGGTTCATTCATCTTGTTGCCATTTGTCAGGTTACTGCCATAGATGTGTTGCCGTAGTTGCTTTCATATCACTACACTTCAATGTAACATTGTATCAACCATTCCAGATGTTAATATAATAATCCTTGCATTTAATATTGAAATGCTGTACACTGTCCAGTGCCTTGGGACGTCCTCCCGATGTGAAAGGTGCTGTACAAATGTAATCTTGTTGTTGTTAGCGCCTTATCACTTCTTCGAGACGTCTCAAAGCGCATCACAGAATACACTGTAAGGTGAATTGACAGTATATTTTCTGGGCGAAACGCAGCAGCCAATTGCGCACAGCAGTGTCCCACAGTCATGGATTGAGTGATGAAATTATTTTTTTAAAAATTGTTTTTGAAGGGATTATTACCTCCAAAAAAGCAATCCACCAATCAACTAACAACCGGGTTCCTATTTACTGTTATGTGAATAGAGACATGGGGAGTAAGGAAGTAAGGAAACTTACCCAATGTTTCCTGCCTGGGAATCGAACCCAGGTCTTCTTGCTTGTGAGGCGAGTGCTCTAACCACTAAACTACAGGACTCCACAAGGTATAATGTTTTATGTATAACTTGACAACTGTGTTTTAACTTCTGTTTAATTGACCACTAAGCTGCAGGACTCATAAGGTGTTATTTCAAATGCCAAGCATCTTATTCGTAGTTTAAAATTGTATATAAAACTGCTTAAAATAGTTAACATGCTTTTGTAACAGCTATGAAAAAAGTGCAGCACTACAGCAGAACCCTTCTGAATAACTTGAGATAAGTGTTCAGTTAATAGCATATTGTAGAAAGAAATCTGAGCTTAATGAACATGAACCATTGAGCCATGTATAAGTAACTCATGCTACAAACTAGTCAGTGCAACTGAAATCTGCAATTATTTTCTAATAGCAGTCTAATCACATTTGTAACTGTAACTTTCACTATTTGGGAATAGAGGCCATGCAGGTGAAGGATGCCGTCTACTCATCCGCATTCTTTTTAAAAAGTTTATTTTGGATATCACTTATAAAAATCACTAAAGCTACAATTGTACAATCAACCACGAGCCAAAAAGGACATCTTTGGTTTAAGACCAAAATATATTCAAAAACATTTTATCTGATAACGTTCATTTTCAGAGAGCTCAATTGCAGAAATATGCACCTAAACAAGCAAAGTCAGTGGTCAACATGTAAACATATTATCAATGATTAAGTTTATATAATTAGTCATTAAAGAGTACAACTTTAATAATGTACAGCAGAACTAATTGTAACACACAAATCATGAGAAACATGCTGGTGCTGTAGTCGATTGCTAGAAGGCTTTCAATATGTCAACCTACCAGCATTGAAAACCTGTAATGTTCAATATGTTCTTTAAAACTTATTATTTAATATGGCTTATTAATTGATAACCTTGATTCATTACACTGAACATTTGAAAACTACAGTAATACTATATATTGCAAGCTGGGAGATTTAAACACAATTTTTGTTGTCTGAAAATAGAAAAAAAGTTCACATTGTATTTTAATATTCAGTTTTATATATGCTTTTAGGAAAAATGCAAAGTAGCCAGTTATTTATGCCTAAAGTGAGATTTGAACAATGTAATCATGCAGATTATTAATTTAAATTAATCTGATCGTTATGGTTGAAGTCCATTGATTAATATTCACATTTTCCCCTATTGCTCAGATTTTATGAGGTTTAAACAAGTCCTTCACAGGCTTAGAAAAAGTTTTGTTATTAAAGTTTATCTCGCTTGTGACGTAAAAAATTATGAACATTTCTCTAGAAAGCAATCATCAATTATAACTTTAAATTTAGTCTATTAGCTCCACTCACATAAAGGTTACCAGACTATACATTTACCTTTCTGATAATATGTAAGGGAGTTTAAGATTCACATTCAGAAGTTTAGTAAAGAAACTGCAGACTAGTATTCTTCAGCACAGCGTGTGTATTCAAGATAGCCAGAGGCACAAAATTATTCTTCGAATCTGAACACACATTATGCATATTCAAATGCATTTTGCTAGAATGCACTTTTGGTATACACATTACCGTTTAGACATTAATTTAGCAATTCTCACCAATACAGGTCTGGTGACTTTTATAAACTACAATCAACTTTTGCTTCTAATTGAACACTTTAGTAAAGAGTAGGCTATTTCAAACCTAACCAGTTGATTTTTGCTAACAAAACTTCTGCATCAGTTCAATTAAATCCCGAGTGAGCTCTTTAATTCCTGGAAGAGATATTGGATACTCATTGTGGAATCTGCTCATGTGATCAAAATAATCTGAACCAAAAAAGGTCTCAATGATTAAAATACACTTCTTTTGTCAGCATAGAAATAATGCAAGGAATTTGCTTCATTCCGCTGTACTCTGGTGCTGAGACTGATTCAAATTCCAGTGCCACCTTGTGGTTGACTTTGGTAAGAATCTGCATGATCTCAAGTTTCTTGCCATATGTATTCAGCACATGGCATAAAGATTCAATAAACCAAGAGCCTTTGGATGTATTTCGCCAAGAATAATAACCTGGAAAAGATGAAAATTCATACAACTGTTTTCAGCATTTTGTTAAACCAAATGGCAGGTTATATCAGATACATATATTTAGATTATATAAATGTTTAGTGTTGATCACAGATATTTTGCATCTAACATTTTAATAATAATAATTGCCCCTTAAATTAAGTTTGTACAATATATTGAAGATCAGGAAGATAAAATATACTGATAATGTTGCCTTTACAAACTGATATTGGTGGATATTACAGATTGAGGAAGAAAGATGAGGAAGGAAATAGTGGAGTTAGGTTGAAATAGCGATGGTAATTAAGGAGATGTTTCAGGGACTGGTAATGGGACCTTCTTTTCCTTGTATACATTAATGATCTGGTTTTGCAGACTGAAATCCACCAGAACATAGAGGCCAGAATATTTACGAAATAGCTTGATGTTATAACGGGAAGGAAGTCATGTGGAAATCCAGACGAATTAGACCAAATAGCAAGAACAGCCTTCTCTATCTGATCCTTTCTTGTGAACTTGTAAGATGTAATTCTGCAGCTCAAATCAAGGATAACTGAAGAAAATCAGTTGCTAGAGGCAGCCCATCAGTGGCAAATTCAAATTAAAGAATAAGCAGGCTATGTAAATGCACTTTGCTGCTTTTAACCAGGTTTGTTTTTGGCCTGAGGTTGCACCTGACTGACTATCGAAAATCTCACTAAGGATGGCCAAAGGTCCAGATCTAGCAAAAAGCCTTATTAATGCATAGATTAGGGTTTAACATTTCTATTGACTTTATTTCAAGTGCTTGAAAATGTTTTGAATTGCTCCTTAAAGAATATTTTTATTACTGAACAGAGATTTGCATGGTAGTAATGTGTAACGGATAAAGCCCATTTCAGCGCCATAACACGATTCAATCTTCCTTTTCACTCACCTGGTGCTGTAGAATAAACGTATAAGAAATCAGCTTCTATAGGTATTTTTTGTGAGGAATTTTCTTCTCCAACACTGTCCACCTCAACACCTGAATCAAATTCATTACCACGACAAGCCTTTAAAAAGAGAAACATTGGTGAAACAGTGCAACACAACTCAACACCCTATTCATGTTATATGATTGTGCAAAATGTGAAAACTGCATTAATTTGGGGCTGAAAATATAAATGAATACAATTTCCGGGCACATTATTATAAAACAATTCAAGCTGCTGGATGACTTTCCAAACTACCTTGAAGAGAAAAGAGATTTACACGGCTATTGTGTAAATGTAGGTGATATTGTCTTCTCAAGTCTTCTCATAAATGGACCTCTTAAAACCACCAAAATGTTGAATTGATCACAATTGTCTCATTGCCAATTGCACACAGTAGTGTCTTACAGTTGTGGATTGAAGTGACCAATTTTTTTTGAAGGAATTATTACCCCCCAGAAAAATGATCCACCAATCGACTAACAACCGGGTTCCTACTTACTGCTAGGTAAACAGAGACATATGGATTAAGGAAACTTGCCCAACATTTCAAACCCCAGGTCTCTCGCTTGTGAGGTGAGTGCTGGAGTATGGAGATGATGGCCTTCTTCTGTGCTGTAAATTTGTACAACTCTCAAACTATGTTATCTATTGAACTGTATCAAGTTATAGTGAAACTTCAAAAGGTTAATTTATAAGGTGGAATACATAATATAGGTTTGCAAACTCATGGTTCACATATTATGTTTTATTATTAGTAAACAAAAATCAGAAGTGCATAATTGTCTAGATATATGCAGTCTTGATCAATTTAATACAAATGTTCATATAGTTCCTCTGTTCCATTCATACCTGTACAAAAAACATTTTCGGTTTGCCAAGCAATGTTTTACAGTTGTTCCCTTTAAAGACTCTGATTAACTCGTTGAATTTAATAGCTCCATCAGTTCCATAAATTAAACCTTCTTCTCCATGGCTAAGAATTACACAGACAAAGCTAGCCATTTCGGTGTGATCTTTCATGGAAACTAAGAACAAGATATATACACAAATGATCAAATGTCAGCAATTTGAACAAAAGTTTTGATTTCATGAACACAGATTTGTGAAGTCTGCAGGGGGCAAAAACGTTTTAGCAGATAAGTTTGTAAAGGCAAAAATGATAAAATTAGGCGCTATTGAATAAATTACATCATTTTGAGAATAAGAGGTTGAACAGCGTAATGAAGAATAATATTCAAGTAGTTTTTTTATAGTGTTAAGATAAGTAATTAAGTACAGAACAGAAATGTAACTAGAGTTAGCTACTGAATTAGACTCATATTTGTGCATCCGCACAGCTGGCCTAACACAAAGCGGCAACTACAGACAGATTCAACCTATAAAAATGTCAGCCTTTACAAATACAGTGAATTTGACAAAATAATTCCAAATAAACTTGCCAGTAACTTCCGAGACTGACAGTCACTGACAAATACTTACCATCCACCAAAGTTTTAGACATATCAGAACAGGATTTGTCATTATGAATTTGAACATTAAAACCCAAAGATTTGAATGTCTTCTGCAGACGACCAACATCTTCATCAGTACCATTACGGACGTTCATGCCTATAGAATATCAACAAATATTAACAGATTAGCAAAGAAAAGGAATATCTGAATACAAGCAATAATAATGTTTGAGCTTCATAAAGGCAAGGGTTTGTTACCACTTTGGGGTCATCATGATATTACTTTGAATCTATTACATAGAAATTTACAGCACAGAAAGTCATTTGGTCCATCATATCTGTACAGACTCTTTTAAGAGCAATACTTTCAGTTCCATTTTCCTGCCCTATACTCCTGTAATTGACTCCATTTTAGCCATTTATCTAGATCCCAGTTGAAAGCTAATGTGAATGCTGACTCTGAAGAGCTCTCGAGGTTTAGATCATAGGAGTTTAGGGAAATCAGTGATAAGGGGGCATAATCTCAAAATTGTCAGCAAAAAAGTGAAATTTAAAGGATCATTAAGGTTTGATATTTATGGCCAATTAATGAGTATTATGGCTGTTTCATAGGTTAATAGCTTAATTCAAAGGGAAACTGCTCAGCTTTCA
The DNA here is from genome assembly GCF_018977255.1 of Callorhinchus milii. Lineage (NCBI taxonomy): Eukaryota > Metazoa > Chordata > Chondrichthyes > Chimaeriformes > Callorhinchidae > Callorhinchus > Callorhinchus milii. The sequence goes on along the minus strand of NW_024704742.1, from coordinate 57,330,222 downwards.
ACCCCACCATTGTGCAGTACTCCAAAACGCTGTCCTGTATAAAGAGCACTATATAATTCAAGTTTTTGATAAATGCCAGAGTGGTAAACAGATTAAGGCATATGGGGAAAGAGCTGATATGTAAGATTAATTAAAAAAAACAGAAAAAGTGGCAATTGTGACAGATACGATGCACCAGATACCATGGACTGAATGACCACCTTCTCTGCAGAACATTTCTGTGTGTATGCAAGTAATATAATCTGGGTCTAGGGCTGCAGTAGAGCTCCAGGACATTGCCCTGCGTGAAGGGCGTTATATAAATGTAAGTTGTTGTTGTCGTTGCAGCGCTCTGAAGAAATGCTAACAACACATCATAAAATGATGACATAACTTTGCAGTACAATTTCCACACAAAGCAAGCTTTGAATTTAAAATGCACCAATCTTGGTAGCTGTAAAATGGTGACAAGTCAAGTAAAAGGAAATCAAGAATATTTAGCAATATTTAGTCTTACAAAGAATAAAAGTCGAGAGATGCATGAAGTGTCAGGACTCCCTGGTATTCATTGACTAGTGTTACCCTGGCTCAGTTGGAAGCACTCCTGCCTCTGAGACTTAAGGATGTGGGTTCACACCCCACATCAGGCCTTTGAGTTCATAGGCACTCCACTCCAGTCCTGGGGAGCCCCTGCATTGATGGAGGTGCTGTCCTTCAGATGAGATGTTAAAACAAGGCCCTTACTGCCTGTTCAGGTGGACATTAAATACCATGGGTCCTTTTGAAAAGTGAAGGGAGTTTTTCCTGGTATCCAGGTCAACAGTCCCCTCAGATAATATTGCTTATTCAATTCATGGCTCTTTGTGGGACAATGTGGTGCACAAATTGGCTGCTGCTTTTGCCTACAAGGTACAGTTACTAAAGTTTACTGTACATCCTATGAAAGGCTTTGAGGAGTCTCAGTGATGTGACAAGGTGCTCTATCAAATGCAAGGATTATTATTGGTGAAGGAGATAAAGGCCACAGCAACTACTTTCGATTGTATTATGAATATTTTTTTCTCAAAATATTCTGTTCAGAGACGAGATTCGGAAGCAACACACAGGTAAATGTAAAGGTAAATGTTAACGTACAAGCTTATGTAACAGAATTTCGTGCATTTAATTCTTAGCAATATGCAAGTTCCCCTTTACACTTTGACACAGACAATAAATGTATTTTTCCAAAAAAATTTAAGGGAATAAAAAACATATGTGGAGGAGGGGAAAGAATGCCTAGTCCAATTAGGAAATGAAATTTACATGTGTGACCTGAACACAAAATGTCAAATACCTGTTTGGGGATCAAAATGCTTATTGTTGAAGATAATGCAGTAGCCAATACATTGGTAGTCCATCTTATATTTGATACACTGGTCATTCGGAATTGGATCCACTTCCTTGTTGTCACCAACATGTTGTTTTTGCACATTTCTGGAGAAAAACAGAATAGATAAATTGCCAAGAAAAATGAATCAAGACTATTTAAAGTGAGTTATAGCAGAACAAATGGATATTTTCCTTCAGGGACAGATGGTGTACAAAGGACTACAAAGTTAGACTATGTGAAAAATTTAATCTGTCAGCAGTAAATGGCATTTGCCACTTTTCAGTCACTCACGTACATGATTTTTTGAAAATGGACAATGGATTTACATAGAATGTACAGCATAGAAACAAGCCAGTAAATTCACCTTACCCTCCAGTGCCTTCACTGGGCCTTGCATCAATACAATCGCCTCCAGACATTGCACCATCAGGATGTGCTGTTCTCTCAAATTCAGACATTGCTATAACGGCCAAATCATAAAACATTTATTAATAAGTTTGTACATGTTTCTTCAAAAATAAGTCAGTATCTTAATCATACTAATAATTCAGTGAACTCCTGATAACTCATCAGTCCAAGTGAAAAGGGCTCAGCGATACGTTATTTGGAGTAGTGAGGCATAGGTCCTCTCAGGTCACAAGAGGGCACTGTGAGCAGGTAATGTATACACCAACACATTGCCCCTGTGCTGAGCGAACAACAATCAGTGTGATGGAGCGATCCTAACTCCCGCAACTGTCAGTGTATGTTAAAACTTGTTTACGTTAAGTATAAGCATAAGTGTAGGTATGTGTGTCCATAAATGCGCTACTTTCTTTTCCAATCGCTTATTTCTGTTATTGGAAATAGTATTTTTCAGGAGATGTACTGTAGTGTATTACAACAACAACATTACATTTGTATAGCACCTTTCACATCAGGAGGACATCCAAGTATTAAAGAATAATGATACTGTGTTTCCAGGTCATATGTGAAAGCTAAACATCTTTATGTTCTCTTCGGGTCACAGCGAGTTATCTGATCAATTTTACATTGAGTGTAATTATAAGAATTTCTAGAATACAACTAGTTTAAATTTGAATTGGTTGCCCACAAAATATACAGTCAGTCCACTTTACAATATATTCTATGAAGTGCTTTGAGACATCTCAACAACGTGATAAGGTGCTATATAATGCAAGGGTTACCATTATCATATATTTTTTCCACAAAAACTAAAAAATGCTTAAAAAATTAAAGGGATTGGAGTGGTTCAAAATCAACAAAATATGCATATATGGGATTGGCTGATTTAAAATCAACATAACGTGCGCACATTTTCTAATAGATAAGTCTAGTCTGCCCCATTCAACATTCAAGGAAGTGGTAGGTGGCAAAAGACAATACACACTGTGAAGTGTGCCTACTTGAACCAAAAATAAAGTCTGGTCTAAAAGAACAATTCCCAAACTAGCATGAATGTAAACAGACAACAGAATTGTTTCTGTTTTCTGGTGAATCCAACATCCTTTTTAAACATGAAAACTTCCCAAATAGTATAGCTATAATACAAGCACTACAACTTGACATTTCATATCACTTCCCTTTCCCATCACCTAAAATACTAAATGAATATACTACTACTGGATCACCAACTGATTCCACAGTCCGCAGCTAGTTCAATTGAAGTCATACTAAAGGTGATATTGGCTAAATTTGATAGAATTACATGTCAAACATGAATTAATTTATAGCCATCTTTGTACTATAACTATCCACTGATAATATGGACAAAATTGGGAAATCCCAATGATAAGACAACCAACAACTTGCACTTATATAACACCTTTGATGTGGCATTATAGTGGTATTGGACCCCTCTCCCTCCTTCTCGCTTTGCTTCCCGCATCTCCCTCCCCGACAGTCAAAAGTACTAAATAGTACTTGTTAAATAGCATCTAAGGTACTACAAAGTATGATTATTGAGTATTAATATTTTAAAATTCAATCTGATGTATCAAACAAATAAGGTAAAAATCAGCAGTTAACGAGAGTTTGATACATCAGTGGGAAATCATCATGGTAGATACATCTTTCAACAAATAAAACTGATAGTTTAGCAAAACTGATACATTTGTGTATTCTCCTTTAACTATCTTGTGAAGTGCTTCAAAACAGTATATCTTGTTAAGTGTTTTGCCCACAAAATATAGTCAACTCACTTTCCACTATATTCGGTGAACCGTTTTGAGATGTTTCAAAGAAATGATAAGGCGCTATATCAAATGCAAGATTATTAAGACATCCCAAGGATGTGATAAGGTGATATATCAAATGCAAGGATTATTAGAATATTACAACAGTGTCAAGTGCTTTGAGACATTCTCTCAAGGTGAAAGGCTCTATTATAAACGTAAATTGTATTGTATTTAAAACTACTAGGAACCAAATAGGCTTTTTAAATATTCAGGTTGATTGATGCAATACAACACATCAATCCTCTGGAGATGAAGTGGTACAGAGTTGAAATCATCCAACTTGAAAGGTTACCTCAGCCATTAACGAAGATGAGGTAACTTTTTACTTAATTTTCTCAGTATTGACAGACACGTGTGAAATTGATTCACATTAACGTTTAAATAGTTAGTGACATGCAAATTATTCAATTCTAATAATAATAATCCTTGCATTTGAAATAGCAACTTATTATGTCGTTGAGACGTCTTGAAGCACTTCACAGGATATACTGTAAAGTGGATTGACTATTTTGTGAGCAAAACTCAGCAGGTAGTTGTGCACAGCAATGTACAACAAACAGCCATGGTGTGAATGACCAATTTTATTTGGGGGATTGTTGGCCAGGGCATCTAGAGAGACTCCCTTTATTCAAATAGTGCCATGGGATCTGTAACTTTCACTTGAACAGACAGATGACACCTCAGTTTAATGTCTCATCTGACATATGAGAAATATTGTTCCCATCTCATCTGAAGGACATCACCTGTTTTTAACGTTTCTTCTGAAGAACGTCACCACTAACAATGTAACATACCTCCAGCTCTGCATTTGAGCGTCTTCTTAGACCATGTGATTCCATGTCCTCAACGTGGCTTGAACCCACAGCTTATCTACTTTACATTTGTGCGTAATTAATTAACTGCCACATTTTGCCCACAAAATACACTATGATATACAAAATATACAAAAAAATCAATTCACTTTACAGTATATTCTGTGAAGCACTTTGAGACATCTCAAAGATGTGATAAGGCGCTGTAGCAAATGCAAGGATTATTATTATTTATCTGGAATATTTCATGTCGGGAGGATGTCACAATGCGCTTTCACATTACTGGATGGGCACTGCAGCTGAGGGGGTGAGAACTGACTGAGGGAGGTGGGGTGGGGTAAAAGACTGAAAGCGCAATCAAAGAGTTATGTTTTCAGATGTCAACATGTTTGCACAACCCTTGCCTGCCTGATCAACGCTTTCACTTTCGACTGTGTCAATTATTTGCCTAGTTTAAGCATTGACGCAATGATCCTGTCCTGCAAACGCAAAACATTCTTTAAAGTCTGATGTACAGGTAATTACATTTAATTCCCAGTTGTGGATAGTTTATATTCTTGCCTATAAACCTAGGATGCACAGTTAATTAAAAAGAGCCAAGTAGTTTTGTCGGATTGCCCACCTCCGTCCATACCTCATAATAAAAGCAGCCGAAACCCTTGTCCGTCCGTGCCTTTGTCACTTCCTGGCTGGACTATTCCAATGCCCTCCTTGCTGGTCTCCCCAGCTCCACAATACACAAAACACAACGAATTCAGAACTCCGGGTCCGTCCCGATTCTCACTTGCACAAAACTCCGGACCTTCATCACACCAGTCCTCGCCGGGCTCCATTGGTTCCCAATTACTGAACGGATCGATTTCAAGATCCTCTCACTCATTTTCTAGTGCCCTCACATCTCCCTACCTATTCAATTTGCTTACCCCTCCACCCGCTGCCTCTGCTTGACTGGCTCCGGCCTCCTGTTTGACTCTCATCCCCTTCACTCCACCATCAGTGGCTGTGCCTTCAGTCACTACGCCCCGAAACTCTGGAACTCTCGCCCTCAATCCCGCCACTTTGCCCCCTCCCTCCCCACTTTCAAATGCCGCCCAAAGACGTTCCTCTCTGGCTCGGAGTCAGACTCCCACTGTGAAGCACTCCGGGACACTACACCGAGTGAAAGGCACAATATAAAAATGCAAGTTGATGTTGTTGGATAAGAGTGATCTCATGCTCACAATTCATCATATAACATCTCATGCATTAACAAGCCAAACCAAAGCCAGACTTCCACGTAAATAATTCAAGTCCCATAAAAGGGCTGCTATATCATGCAGGAATCAAGGCACAGTAAAATGAGTACTGTCGGAGATTGCTTTTAAAACAAAGGTCACGTTTTCCAACAGCTGTCTGTCTGCCCCTTGTCTGAGAATTCAGAAGCCCTCATTTTAAAACATGTTCTTCCCTCGCTATAAAACTACGTGAGCTCAATGGGTCAAAGGGGATTGGAGCAGTTGGTGCATTCTTCAATATAGAAACAACCAAACCCAGAGGAGGATTTGCTTTCTTTTCCAAAATCACAGAGAAAAAAAAGCATCACAAATAAAATTTGCTCCCTCAAAACCAAAATTTGCGGTTTTCACTTGTTTGTGATGATCTACCACGCTTCACAAACACTGCTCCTGGCGTGCGTCAACTATCCCATTCACTGAAATCAATGACTACGTTTTAAAATAGTAAAAATAATAATAATAATCCTTGCATTTGATATAGCGCTTTTCACGTCAGGAGGACATCCCAAAGCGCTTCACAGAACACACTGTAAAGTGAATTGACTGTATATTTGTGGGCAAACGCGGCAGCCAATTGCGCACAGCAATGTCCCACAAACAGTCGTAGATTGAAAACGACCAATTTATTATTGTTTTGGGTTTTGGAGGGATTATTATTAGGCGTGTGGAGTAAGGAAACTTGCCCAAGGTTTCGCCCTGTGCCTGGAATTGAACTCAGGTCTCTCACTTGCAAAGCGAGTGCTCTAACCACTGAGCTACAGGACTCCACAAAACGCTTTGTGTGTACATGTACAATTGTGTACTGACTGGTGGTGAAGCGGTAGCGCTGTGGCTGAACGCCGGGGGTTGAAGCGGTGAGCGGGAGAGGCAATGAACGTCACTGCGATGGGAAGTTTAACCCAAACAATCCACGACTGTTTGTGGGGACACCGCTGTGCGCAATTGACTGCCGCGTTTCGCCCACAAATATACAGTCAATTCACTTGACGGCCTATTCTGTGAAGCGCTTTGGGACGCTGTGGAGAAGACGTGAAAAGCGCTGTATCAAATGCAAAGGATTATCATCAAAAGTCGTATCAAAAACCTGGTGACTTTTACAGCCGCAGCGCCCGGTTCCCTTTCACAACCACAGGTCTGAATGACACACACACACACACACACACCCCGCGGGGAGGAGTGAAACCATCGCAAACCCACACGGGAGAGTCGGGACGCGTCGCAAACGACGAGCCCTTCGCGGAGGGCAGGAAGAGGAGGAGGAGGAGAGGGTCGCCGGGTACAAACCCGCCCTCACACGCCGGTGCTACGCCCGCAATCCGACTGAAGCGGAAGCCTTCGACGAAGCGGAGTGAAGAAGAAAGTCGGCACTTTAAAGTACAGACCTGGGCCACAGCGAACAGTGAGTAACTTTCATGACTGTGGCGCCGGCGGCTGTAAACTGTCACTAACGGTCGATTCCCCCGCGAGACCCGTCACCCGCTCACTCACCTGCACCTGCACCTCAGCTCAGCTCAGCTCGAGCGACACGCAGCCTGACTGACGTCAGCCCCTTTGTGATTGACTCCAACCGCTTTCGATTCCCGGAACGAGACTCGTATCTCTATAGCGCACGCGCGCGAAAGAGAGTGAAGGCGGGTGGGTGAAGAGCGGGTGGGGGGGGGAATCGACGGCTTCTGCGCAGGTGCTCTGGTTTCCCGGTGCATTGTGGGCAACGTAGTTCTACCCTCCGGGGAAGACCATTGGTAGTGACGAGCGCCGGAACTGCAACTCCCGGGAGGCACTCGGCCGGTCGTTGTGCTTCGCGCCGGGGGTTGAAGCGGCGAGCGGGAGAGGCAATGAACGGCACTGCGGGAGGGGGGAGTTTAACCCGAACAGCGGTGAGTACCGCGCTCCGCCTTACCCCAAGTCATGGACCTTGTTGTTGTGCTGGACTTTCGCTGAGCGGTGCCTTTACCCTGTTATCTTGACAGTCTGAGTCATGGCAACAGATAATAATAATAATAATAATAATAATAATAATAATAATAATATTCAGGGGTACCGGTGGCTCCTGGGCAGTTGCCATGGTTTCCTGGCCCAGCGACCTCTGTGTTTATACCAGATTTCCAGCATCCGCACTACTTTGCCCTTTTGATGATAATAATAATAATAATAATAATAATAATAATAATCCTGGCATTTGATACAGTGCCCCATCACGTCTTCGAGGCGTCTCAAAGCGCTTCAGAGAACGTGCTGTAAAGTTAATTGACCGCAGGTCCTGGTGGGCGAAAGCTTTGCCATGTTTGGGCTACCGTCGAGGAGGTCCAACAGACCTCCCGACCCCCCCCCCCCCCCCCGCCATCCTGTTTGCTCTCCCCGCTCAGCGGGCTCCGGCCTGCTTCACGCCCCCCCCCCTCGCTCGCCCCACTACCGGCGGGCGGGCCTTCTGCCACCCTCTGGAACTCCATCCCGCAGTCCCTCCGAGGGCCTCCCCCCTCCCTCGCCACCTCCAAGACCCACCTCAAGACCCTCCTCTTCGACCGTGCTTTCGATCTCCCCCCCCCCCGCCCTCCACCCTCCCCAACCCCCAGCTCGGGTCTGAAACTGTCCAGCGCCTTGGGACGTCCTCCCGACATGAAAGGCGCTTTACAAATGTAATTTTGTTGTTGTTGATTGAGGTTATGCCACTTCAATCCATTTACCAAATTAATACCTCTTGAGTCCATTATGAGGATTATACTGATGGTGTGCACTGCTGTCTTTATTTTTTAAAGAACATGAAGAGGAATTGGCAGAAAAGAGTGAAGGATATTGAAGCTTTAGCAGGCATCTATCAACGATACCCGATTAACCCTACCTACAAGCCAAGGCTTTCAAAACCATGGCAGCCGGAATCAATCTGGAAGTTGTTTTATCGGCAGCATCAAGCTTTTAACTTCTCCAAGAGCTGTAAAGAGGTAAAGTAATGTTTATCATATTTAGAATTATGAGAGTTAATTGCGGCTATGTCACACCATAGGCTGAAATAAACAGGATTTTCAGCAGGAAAAAGATGTCATTGTTAGGACATCTTGATATTCTAAACTAGTTATTTAATGCACAGTAATGATGTGTTGCTGGTTTGAAAGCCTGTTATTTTCCGTTCAGGCTGCACAGCCAATCATTGATGCACAAATATTCTTATGTTAAGTTTTGTGATGCTATTGCTAATTATTTATAGTAAATCTAAGCCTAAAAGTAAACATACGAATTTCAGACTCTAGAGATCTGCAGTTCGTTACGTTTTATAAACAACAAAAACAACAGCAAATTACATTTGTATAATGCCTTTCACGTTGGGAGGACGTCCGAAAGCGCTGGACATTCAAGGATTTGCATTTGAGCTGGGGTTTGGGATCAGGAGGGGTGAAGGGTAGGGAGGGTGCGGGTAGGAGGTTGAACGAAGGCACAGTCGAAGAGGAGCGTCTTGCCACGGACTTTGAAGGAGACAAGGGAGAGGGCGAGGCAAAGAGATTGTGGGATAAAGTTGTATATCAACTATTAATTTTACATTGGTATTTATAATATTGCCTTGCTAGGGCTCCTTGTACTCAATGAGATCCTTACAAGATGAACTCTTTGACAGTAGCTCACTTCTGTTAGTGGTAGCTTCTTTTACATTTTGATGTTGTGATGTTAAGTTTTCATACAAAGTAAGAGTAGCTTTAACATCTGCTTTGTTATGTTGGAAGGCTGTATTTTGTTGACTTCCATGGGTAGTCTTCCACAAGAAAACAGAGACATCTTTGCAAAGTATACTTGATTTCTATAACCAGGTGTCTAGGCAATATTGGAACTAAAACATACCATACTTCCAAACTGCCTATGCCAGACTGAATTTCCTTTATTCATCAGTAAACAGAGCATCAATTGATGATCATTCAGACTGGAAGTTGAAGCTTCAATGTGCCAGGAAAAAAGCCTATCAGTAAGCACAGTGTGTTTGTGATGATAATATAGCACCTTTCATATCAGGAGGCGTTTCACAGGATTATTGTAGAGTGTAGTGATATAGGTGAATGGGTCAGCCAATTTACACGCAGGAATGTCCCACAAACAGCCATGAAGTGAATGATCAATTTTACCTGGGGGATTGTTGGTCAGTTCACAGGGAGAATCTTCCCTTCTCTTTTTCAATAGAACTATGGGACCTTAAAGTCCATCTGAACAGGCAGATGGGACCTTGGTTTAATGTGTCACCCGAAGGACAAAGCAATTAATATATAAAATTATAAATTAGATAACTGCTTGTATTTTGCATTGCAATCTTTTTAAAAGTTGTTGTTATTTGTCATTAAAGGATGTGCACATATTTGCATTGGAGAAGGAAGGTCAGAAGAAGGATATTGCATTTGGACAGAGAATTTATCTTGTCACAACACACAGTGAGCTGTGGTTTTACTATCAGTAAGTAACTATTGGGCTAAAAAAAATCCTAAGTGTTTATTTCTGTATGAATTTCTATAGCAGATATTATGTTTATTAAAATTCATCCCTGTTGGATTTTTATTTATAACTTTGAGGTAGAAACATCAAAAGCTGTTATATTGCTGTTGTTAGATATGTAAATGCTCCATATCTAGTATTTACACAGAATTATTAATAATTTTATTTGAGAGTAGTAGTGAGCTTGGAAGTAATGGGCTAATGGTAGCTTTGTGACTGGCAGGACTGAATTTGAGGAAATGTACCAAAGATGATTTAATTTCTAATGTTCTATGTTAAAATATGTAGTTATAATCTTGTACAATGTGCACATATGGGAAAATTAATGTTTGGAAAGGGAAGTTAATTCATGAGATGGATTTTGTGATTTTAACAAAAGGGGTAAGAATTATTTGGAAAAAATCAATCATCGTGATGGGCTGCATAGCAGATTCAAAATCTTTAGTCTTCTCACAGATGGGTGAGAAGAGATTTTCAATACTATTTGAATGTATTTTGGGCTCAGTGGCACAGAAGGATGATGTCATTGTCTCAGCATAGATGCAGAGCCAGACCAGTGGAAACCTTAGGGAGGAGGAAAGCTTCAATTTGGGGATAGGAATCAATGTGATTCCTACAACATGATTTTATAATGTTAAATGCTGGGCACTAATTGTATTCTAAAGTAGTTATTTGTTTGCAACAATGCACAGTAATGGTGTGTTGCTGGTTTGAAAGCCTGTTATTTTTTTCAGAATGCACAGGCAATCATTGATGCACTGCTATGAAGTGATTCCAGAAGGGTCTGTCTGTCATCTTTACTTTGACCTAGAATTCAATAAACAAATGAATCCAGGGCGTGATGGGAAACAGATGGTCACAAAATTAATTCAGGTGCTAAGAGCATTATTGTAATAGTTTATGTATACTGCTGTTTTATTTGGTTATAAACCTGTACATTTTTCCCGATCAAGTGTTTCATTCATTTTAGTTAAGCGCTTTGAGACATCCTCCCAATATGAAAGACACTATATAAACTTTTGTTGTAGGGAAATTTGTGCTACGTTTATATTATTAAACACAGCTGAATTGACGAGGGTTTTCAAATTGAAAGATTATGTTCTATATCAAACCATCTTGTGTATTTTTACTAGTTCTGTTTTTCTTTGTAGTTGATAATATATTTATAATGCTGATTTTTATTTCTTTTAACATCATTTTAAAATGCTATCATGTGGAAGAGTGAATGATGTGACTACCCTATAGAAAGAGAGGAAAGCATCGTTGAACATAAGTGTATAAATAGTAAATCAATTTACCTGGTATCCAAGTAAACAATCCTCCAGATAAATTAATCATTCGCTTTGTAACCTTTTTTGAGATTTTACTGTGTGTGCAAATTGACTTCAAATAAATAGTCACTACACATAACAATAATTATCTGTGACTTGTTTTGATATTATAGATGCCATATCAAATAAAAGGTTATTATAAAATTACAGAAGTTTAGATTCAAATACAAAATTAGAACCCATGTCATTTCATGTTTTGTTTATTCAGTATGTTTGTCAAAAACTGGAAGAACGTTACAAAATAAAATGCTCAGTGAAAGATGTTTTGAACTTGGACTCCAGTACTGGTGAAAAATTTAGCCGCCATCTAATATTCCATCTTCCTAACGCAGTCTTTAAGAATAACATACATGTTGGTAAGCTTCCTCTGATATTATTTCTCTTAGTCAATAAAGTAACTTTTTCTTTGCAATGATTTCACTGCCTGGAATCTCGGTAATGTCATGGTGTCACCTCCATCCTTCAGTGAAAAAGAACCCTAAATCCCAGGGGTGAAGTCATCCTTGCCATCATACTTGTTTTGATTCAATTACTGTAGATCTTGTGCTGCTTATTATTATTTTGGTCACATAAGTCACCATGGAATCATTTTTCATGCAAAATATTATGAGCTAATCCTACATATCCAGCCCCCCCCACACACACACAACCCTATACATGAATTACAATCAAAGAGACATTACTTAGCACTGATGCTGAGCAAGTAGATAACCTTAATAAAAGTCTCCCGCCCAGAGAGGATTAATGGCAAAAGTAATCAATGAGATCACTGCCAGAGTTTAAATTAGTCTGTGGTGAAAACCTGTGTTACATCAAAATAAGTCCCTCGTTTGTTCTAGCTCCTATATTGATAATTATTGATATAGTGAAATTGATCAAGGTGCTTAATTAGTGAGCCTCCTGGACAACACTCTAGCTATAGTTTGTCACTCATAAGTCAAAGTGTTTTGAGACATCGCAATGCCGTGATAATGCGCCATATCACATGCAAGGATTACTATTATGTGTGAGTCTTAACAGTGTGTGTCTGTAGACTCTTTGACTCCAAGGATAATAATAATCCTTGCATTTTTATATAGCGCCTTATCAAGTCTGCGAGAAGTCTCAAAGCGCTTCACAGAATATACGGTAAAGAGAATTGACTGTATATTCTGTGGGTGTATATGTAAACCCAATACAAATAATACAGCTCCTGAAAAATTCATAGATATTTACCACTTGCATGGGTTGCAAATCATGATCGCAATTCGGCAACACTGTCTGCTTTATCTTCCCCAACCAAGTGAGGCTTATTCTAGTACCTATTCTGCACAGACTGCTGATTGAAGATGGGACTTTGCTACTTTCTAGATAAAAATCCTGAGGTTCACAAAACTAGTTAGTTGAAAATTGTGGGGTAAGATTGAACATCCAGAAACTTTAATACTGTACATCAATTTTACTATGAATTTACTTTTAAGCAACAGCAAATTTACATTTATATAAAGCCTTTCACATCAGAAGGACATTCAATTTATAATAAAGGGTAATAAACTAAAATAATTACACTTTACAAATTATTGCATCTGTGGTATCACATCTATTCAACATTTTGTTTGTTGTTTCAGGAAACTGCATCACAACAATCTTGCAGCCTATGATAACAGTACTGGAAAACAAATGCAGTGGTAAAGATTCTCTCAGTTTCAGCAACAAAGATTCGGTGTCCACTCCAGGAAAGAGGAAAGATATTGAAGATGGTTCTGAGAATGTCTGTTCAAAAAGCCATAAAACCACAGGATGGGAAACATCAGAGAATGGCAATGTGGATGCAGATTTGTCATTTCTGATTGTGAAAGGTAGAGATGGATTTGACCAAAGTTTTGTGGATCTAGGTAAGATGTGCATTTAGTATTTCACAGTATATGTGCATTCAATCGTTCAGAAATAATGGGCTCTGCCTCTATGTACTCGAGAATTGAGGATTGGCTGGTCAACTGATGGAGGAATTGTTGAATTAATCTTGTATCCCTCCATCCAGTACAAGAGATATAAGGGCTATGTATCTTAATTTCACTAAGAGATGTATCTTAATTTCGCTATATACAATTAAAATATGATTTTAATGCAATTTTTAATATTTAGTTTGTACTTAATTGCAAATTATACAGGAAACGTAACAAAACTACTTCTACTTATTGAAACTCAGAATATATTGCAGCATGCAATTTGGAAAATATCATCTAGTACTTTACATATTGGGTAACTATTTGTCAAAATTGATATATCTAAAAAAGTATACTTGACTTTTGCCTTACTATTTTTTATATAGCCGTGTACACAAAAAACAGGAACTTTCGACTGTATAAGTCATCTAAACTGGGCAAGAACACGTCTTTTGAAGTTGCTGAAGACAATCAGTTTATTCCCAAGCCTCAGAAGAATATTTCTAAGGAGGAGTTAATTTTCCTGAATTCTTTGGTCAGCAATGTTAGGTACAATATCTCAAATTCTCAACACTGTAGTATTTTTAAGTCAAAATTGTTTTGTATTTTTAGTATCTGGGAGTGTTTGGTTCTGTTAATGTTGTAAATTAAAAAATGTAAATACTGTATAGCGGGATTTAGTTTTATATCAGCCTCACGTTTGCCAAACAATTTTTTTTTGTAAATATTTCAGGTTTTCTGATAATTTGACGGTTTTGACTTGTGATACCTCAAATGCTAAGAAAGCCAGAGGATGGATCTCTCAAGATAATGCACATCTCACAGTGTCAGGTATTGAATTTACTAATGATTTGTTTACATATCCCTGAGTTAGATCATGGAGGTAGAATTTTACTATTGTGTGGTTCTCAGTCTGTTCACTTTGAAGCTTGTTTACGTTGGCTGTATACAATTTTAAGCACAACAACAACAAGATTCCATAATGACTTATAAGAAATGCCACTTGGCATTAAGAGTAGTGATCGTGGCAACATACACTTAATCTCTGAGACTTTTATTGTATTTGCACATTGTTAGTTAAATTTAATATTAAGACAAATGTTATCTTGTTCTCGTCTTTAGGTCTGTTTGCCTGCCTTAGTTGGCAGCTGTCACATCTGGGTCAGACGTTTGTGGTTTCGAGCTCCAGTTTAAGCATATAGCGTACTCTGACACTCTAGTGCAGTGCTGCTTTGTCAGAGGTGCCATCCTTCCCATCAAATGTTAAACCGAGTGTCTATCTAGGTGGATGTTAAGCATTCCATGGCATTAGTCAGAAAGACTGCACACAGTTTCCTGACCAATAATCCTCCAGAAAATTGCCCATCACTCATGGTTGTTATGGGACACTGCTATGTGCAATTTGCTCCTGTGTCTGCCTGTAAATGCACGGTTGCTACAGTTCACAGAAATGTTGTGAAGCAGTTTGAGACTTTGATTATAGGCGGCATATCTAATGCAAGTGTTATTTTTAACAAATAGAGTAAGTTTAAAGAAAGATTACCTTGTTATTACTGTTACAGGAATTTTTTTTTTAACTCTTTTTATCAGTAAAACAGAGGTTGTCTACTTATTCTAAATTATGTTGAAGGTCATTAAGAAATTTACAAGGCACTGTAGGTTTATATTTTGCATTTTACGCTGAGACAATATTTTTTCCCTTGTTTGACAGATACAGTAGGAGGATACCATTCTTCACCATACCCAGAAATCGATAGTTTTATTAGTAATCAAGTGAACAAGGGAGGTATACAAGGTGGTAAGTTTTTCTTTATTACATGCAAAAACACTCATAGATTTGTGGAGTCCTGCAGCATATTGGTTAGAGCACTCCGAAGCAAGAGGATCTGGGTTTGATTCCCGGGCAGAGCGAAACGTTAGGCAAATTTTCTTACTCCATACGGCTGTTTATCTAGCAGCAAGTAACTCGGTTGTTGGTCGATTGACGGATCGCTTTTCCGGGGGTAATAACCCCTTCAAAAAATAAATAAATAATGATAATAATTTGGTCACCCAATCCACAAACGGTTGTTGGACACTGCTGTGCGTAATCGGCTGCAGCGTTTCGCCCACAAAAATATACAGTCAGTTCAGTTCACTTTACAATATATTCTGTGAAGCCCTTTGAGATGCCTCGAAGACATGAATAGGCACTATATAAAATACAAGGATTATGTTATTATTATTTATGAAATCTTCCTGCAAATAGAAAGGATTAATTCTAAGAGTAAAATGGTCCATTTTATTCTTTTTAGTTCATAATCTGGTTCAAAATTAGCTTTAAAATAATAAATAACTTAATCTCCTCAGTGATACGTCGTTGGAATTACTTTTCCTCTGAAGAATTGATTGTTTATGACATCGGCAAAAATCACTGGTGTGAGAATATTGGTAGAGCTCATAAAAACAACAATATTATGTAAGTATAGTTCACATGAACATTAACTGCTTCATTTTGGTTTTGGTCAGCCTTGGTATATGAGGAAACCCATCAGCTATGCTGAAGAGTAGCCAAATCAGACTAATATTTCCACATATGTATACCACTTAATCATGGAAATCTCAGTGTCTGAACTGGGATGTGCAGTCTTTCCCTGGAGGGATGCACTCTCTTTTGCCTATTTCTGGAGGGTATTATCTCCAGGATGGTGTTGGATTACTACTCGAGTTTAACCAGCTAGCACTGCATGGTTTGCCATTGAGGGTCCTGTCTGCCAAGCTTCCCACTGTTTTTCCAGCTCAGAACACTACCCTTTAGTATAGCGGTGGCCAGCCTTTTTGGTCGGCCAACAAAATAAATGTTCTTATTTGAAGAGTTCTTGAATGAAACCCTAAATCAAGAAATATTCAATCAAGAAAAACCTGGAAACACACTACCATTCAAACAAGGACTTACCTAGACTAGTGTGAATGTTCGGGGGTTGGGGGCGGCTTCTTGACAGCCCCATGGGCCATGGATTTGCCACCACTGCATTAATGCTTTGGCTTGCAGAGTTAACAAGAGGTGAATGCGAAGGATCCCCACTTCCGTTGCAGTGACTTTCTTTTAATTTGTAAACCGTTATCCCCATTGACAAGCTATGAAGTCCAGCTCCATTCACAGTAGAGAGAGGTGTTGACATTGGGAAGAGCATGATCCCTAACAACAGCTGATGATTAACGTGTGGAGTCTGGAAGAAATCTTTCTTAGATTTGTGATCTGCCATTTGGGTATCCTTGCCCTCCTGCACTGGTGTGTCATTTCCATTTCCTCAAACCATCAGTCTTTAAGGTCATATGTTGTGAGCCTCAACACACAAAGCTGAAACTGCGCAAACAAATTTTACAGAAGCTCCTTGCAGTAAATAGATAATAGACTTTCATCTTATTTTGGAAGTTTATTTCAACTCGGATCCCAATTGTAGGATTCTTCTAGAAAAGGTTGTCTGATGAAAATAGATCTTCTTAAACTTCTTGTATCAAAGATTGCGTATCGTCTGTAAACCATTAAAGCAGTGACTGTATAAATAGTGCTTTTATGACTCCTTAAGCAACTAATAATTAAAGACGTTGACGCTTTCTCATTTATGTGACATATTTTTGTATAGTTAAATATTGATTACAGACTCCTACTGCATACAATATATATTTATTCCATGGAACGAAGAACAAGGAATCTCGGATCCTATAATATACAAATTGTTCTTTTGAAGGATTGTGGTTGACCTGAAGAGAGAGATATGGTACCAGAAATGCTATGATCATCTTTGTAGAGCTCAGAATTTCAAATCGGAAAGTAAGAATTATACATTCACATTTCAGACTACAATCTAGAATTAAATTTAGTTTTACTGGGAATTTATTTTCTTATTCTTGAATTCCAGGTCGCCCATTACCTTGTGAATGCTGTTTGGACTTTCTCATTGACATGGTATGTAATGAAACCTTAACAGTGTACTTCAGGAGCTACTGAACTAAAACATAAGTGGAGAACTTGAACTTAGTGCAGTACTAAGCCACAGTTGATCCTAGTATATATTGGTTTTGCAGGTATCAGTCAGATAACATAACATGTAGGAGCAGGAGGCCATTCGGCCCTTCGAGCCTACCCCGCCATTAAATCATGGCTGATCTTCTAATCTAACACCAGCTAATAACCTAACCCTGCCTTATCCCAATATCCCTTAATCCCATTTAAGATATTAAATGGTATTCCCAGTCTAACAGAAGAGAAGATGAAATCAGTCTGGAACTGCTCCTGGTAGTAATTCAGGTTTGTCTGCTGGAATAGGAACATTTAGTGGAGTAGCGTATTGGTTAGAGCACTCGCCTCGCAAGTGAGAGGACTCGGGTTCAATTCCTGGGTAGGGTGAAACCTTAGGCAAGCTTACGTACTCCACAAGCCTGCATACCCAACAGTAAATAGGTCAATTGGTGAATCAATATCCCATGCAAATAAACTTGTTCTCTCAACATTAATAAGTGTGAATGTACAGGCACTTAAGTTTTTTTTGTTTGAAACAAAATGAATTGTTTTTTGTTTCAGGATGATGAGTTTCTTTTTACCATGGATAAGGATGGAAACATTAAAGCCAGTCAAAATGTGGAGTGTCCAACACAGAATGAGTATCAGTACAGTGTAACACAATTGCACTCTAGTGCTAAATCTACACCAAAGACTGGAACACATTCAGGAAGTCTGGATGCAGAATTTGGGAACAGCGCTGATGATGTAATGTTTTTGGAAGCTCTTGAAGATGCTGAATTTTGTATTGCTGCTGATTCAATCCAGTCAGAATTGAGTAGTGACGAGACTGAAGAGCTATCAGATAACTGTTTACTAGCAGCTGTGCAGCAACTGGAGCATGTATCAGACCAAACAAATTGTCCTGAACACATATCCTTATGAAACCTTTCAAAACTTTTATTTTGAAAATGTAGCAAAATCAGACTTTATTACATTACATTCACAAACAAAAGCTTTATTTTAAATACACAAGAATATTTAATGTACAGTATATTACACTTAATGCTACTGCATATGGCTGCATGGAACTTTTAGTGAAAATCCTACACTAACTGAAAATGCAGTTGAAAAGTGGCAAAACATTTTTTTTAAACCTTAAAAAAACATGTTTTGAATCCAATTAAGGCAATTTCATTTACTTAAGATCTTTTTACGTTGTTATATAGTTACCACAACCTGATATTGTTGCGGTCTGCTTTGGCACAGCATCTTCGTGTTGTTCGTCAGTAGCATTTGTTGTGATGGGCAGATACCAGATGATTATTCCTCAGCATTATAAGTGTGGGAGAAAAATGTTGGACAAATTTATGAATTATGTGAAGCTTATCCTCAAATAATGGGGGGGGGGGGAAAGCTATCTTCAGTTCTGCTGAACTCATCTAAATAAACTAGTACTGGTACATAGTGCAGACATGTCTTTCAGACAGTCCCCTCCACCATGGCTGCTGAAATAAGCTAAAAAAAATTGCCAATACAAAAGTACAAAGACAAGATGTATGAAATTGAAAATCACACACTGTTCAGTTTTAAGTGAATCACTTTGCTTCCACGGTGAGAATAGATAGTCTCCCAGCTCATACAGCTGCTCTGGAATTATAGAAATGCTCCTCAGTTCTTGTCAAGTTCCTGCTGCAATTTTGCATTGATATTCTGCAGCTGTTTTACTGCTCCCAAAATTCCTCGCGATTCTACCAGCAGAGCAGGAAAGCTTGAAATATCATACTGTTGATGAAACGGAAGATATTTAAACTAGTAACAGTAGAGCTTACATTTGTTGCCCAAGCAGTTTAGACGTGTGTCCCCTTCCATCTCTGCAGGCTAAAAGATTAATGTCTAGAAAATTATTGATTTGCAGCATACGTGCTTTTGTTCTGAACAAAACACACCAAATGGTTGGTTAATAAATTAGTTTTGTTCACCTCTGGGATTTTGGTTAAATCTAGTCCAGAATGGTTCATTGTCTACAAATGACTAAGCAACAACAAAGCAGTTACCCCCACAAATTACGAGTGCATTACACAACAAAAAAAAATTACCGTTTCTTTTTCAGTAGGGTTTCTATTCCTATGTTCACAATACTGGATCTGCAATTCTTTAAAATCAGACAGGAATTGTGTTGCAACCTGAAAGTCTGATTTCCTTTGACTCAATTCAGCATGTTCCTTCCATAACTGTTTAAGTTGTGCTTCTTGTCTGTAAATTAGAACGAAATGAGACCAAGACATTCCACTGGTTGTGCCTAAGTGATCACTTCAGATGATCACTTTAGTGAAATCAGAAATTCATAATGTTTTACTGTGCATTTAATGTTATTGAACAATGATCCAAGATTTACCAACTAAATATGAGCTAGTTCAATGCCTAAAAATATTGCACTGTTCACTAACTTCTCTTAATGTACAAATGTAATTTGTTGTTGTTCACACAAAATAAGCCAGTGCTCATGATTTAAAATAAAAGTAAACAGCATTACTCAATTAATTCCTTCTGAACTTCCAGAAAGCGTTTTCTCTTCTTGTTGAAAGTTGTTGTCACCTATAATAGTATAATTGTGCAGAAAAGTGAAGACTTTTGGCATTGAAATCTTAAAATGCCAATTTTGTTTAAAAAAATTCAATGAAGGTATAATCACAAAAATAATCACCTTTGCATCTTTTCTTTTCAAATCCTGCAGCTCTTGAACTGTACCAATCTTTAAACAGAAAACAGTTAGGCAATTAATAACAACTTGCATTAATATAGTGCCCTGCATGAAGGGAGCATCTCAGAGTGCTTAACAGTGCAGGAGCCTGACAATGAGCCAGGGGAAGCGACCGTAAGCATAGTCAAAGAGGAAGGTCTTCAGGTGCGATCTGAAAATGGGATAAGAGGGGTGGAGAACAGCACTTTGGGGTTATTTGGCCTCCAGAATGGCCTAAGAATAGATCACAATTATGGATTATGAGGGAGGTTCAAAGATGCTTGAGCTACATTTGGCAGTGAACCACAAGGCCAGTTTTCTGCCATCTGTGCTCGAGTGTTCAGATTTGGGATTTAAGGGTGCTGAGGTAGTTATTACACCAGGGAACAGTCCTGGATTTCAGGTGGGACCCAGAGTCCACTGAGCGGAAGGAGTGGATAGGTCGGTATGGAAATCACATATTGAAAACCATGTTAATTTGTTTGAAACCTGTTTAAAAAAAAGGGCTCCCAAGGTTTACATTATTTGGTTCCAAATGTATTCAGTACTTACAGTTTCCATAATATGCTCTTCCACATTGGTATAGAAGCTATCAATTGCTTTTTTGCAGGGATTTGATTCCACAGACTCCCTATGAAATCGAACAAAAATAACAATCTTTGCATTTGATATAGCACCTAATTGCTTTGTTATTTGCACACAAACAATTTTATCTGGGGGATCGTTGGTCGAGACTCCTTTCTCTTTTTGAAGTGCCATGAGATCTTTAATGTCCACCTGAACAGTGCAATACAGCACACCACCAGCACTGGACTGCAGTGTCAGCCAAGACTGAATTAAAAGTACTAGTTGGGGGCTTGAACCCATAATCTTCTGACAAAGAGGTGAGAGTACTGACTGCCAGGCTGACTGATGACTTTAGTAAATAAGGCAATCAGGTCTAATTTATGATTTACCAACTGGATTAATTGCAATTATGGGTTTGCAATATTTGTGGTCACTAAATCACAAGCCACAAATGGACAAAAGCCAAAGAATTTTGCTGTCCAGCGAAATGGGCTAGCTATTTGGCTCACCAGCCTTTTATCCAGAATATTGCTGGCAAAATGAAAGTTGCAATTAACTTAAATCCAGTTTGAAAATATCCTAATTTAAAACTCTAAGCCAATTCAAAATTATGAATAAAGCACAAAAGGTTGCATTTGTAAATGTTCTAAATTATAATTATATTTTACCTTGTAACAGAAGGTGAAAAAAGTTTAAATAATCTAATTTACCAAATTAACAAACTGCAAGAAATGAAATTAGAAAGATAAGAACAAGGCAACAATCTTATTAATAAAAATAATTGATTTATGGAATAAGGCAATAGGAAAGATCATTATACTGCAAACAGTCTAAATTAAATTGGTTCTGGAGGCAACTACAACAGATGCATTTCTGGAGAAAGAAGAGAAGAAACTGCAAAAGGGGAATAGGTGGTACTGAGATAATAAAAAGGATGCTTATTGGCCATTTCTGGTTTCTTAATGTCTAATGTCTTGTGGGGAAACGGCAAAGATTAGATATGAAGAATCTGTTAAGGGTTGCATAATAAATTATACTTTATACAATCCAGTCAGGAACCTTGGTGTCTTGTTCGACCCTCAACTGTCCTTTCTCTCCCATATCTGTGCGAGGACCCGCTCTGCCTGTCCCACCTCCACAACGTTGCCCGACTCCGCCACTGCCTCAACCCTCAGGCCGTCGAAACCCTCATACATACCTTTGTTACAACCAGGTTCAACTATGCTAATGACCTGCTTGTCGGCCTTCCCAACTCTTCCCTCCACATGCTGCAGATCATCCAGAACTCTGCAGCTTGTATCCTCTCCTGCACCAGGCTCCGTGACCCCATCAAACCCACCCTCGTCTGGCTCCACTGGCTCCCCGTCCCTCAAAGGATCAAGATCAAAATTCTCGTCCTCACTTTCAAGGTCCTCCATGGCTTGCTCCCTCCTACCTCTCCGACCTGCTAACCCCTTGTCAACCTGTCCGCTCTCTCTGCTCAGCAGGCTCCATAAATGTAATTTTGTATTGTATTGTACTTGACAGCATTGCACACAGCGATCTGAACTTACTTGTATTTTGTGAAAATCATCTGAAACTCATTCAGAACTACATCTAGTATAGTAAGATCTTTTGCTAATCTTTTTGTGCCTTCTGGGCAGCGGATCTTCACAGATGATGGACCAGCCTCTGATTGGTAACACAAAAACAAAAGATGCTCCTTCAGTAATTAAAATTTGCAGTTTCCTAATCATTCTCGATAACATTTTCTTACTGTAAGACCAACTAGTGACTATCCTGGGAAGGGAGAGCTAAATAGGGTCTCCTTGAAAGTAAACTGTCTCCAAGGTGATGCAGATGCTTGGCAATAGAATGTCGGAACCGAGTCAACCCTCTATGTTGGTCTCAGTAGCCTGGTTCCTGAGGCAGATTGGGACCACAGTACACCAGTGCACTGCTGGTGACAGGCTAGCCTGTCTGACTAATCTGCAAGATATGGAGGGACCGATTAGTAATGCAGACAGGGCTACTTCCTATTCCGATCCTGTTAACCCTGCATGTTTTAAAGAACAGGGTGGTCCCAGCTAGACAAGCAGCCAGAAGTTTGCCAGACAGTGCTCTCAATGGTAAGCTATGTGGTTTTAGCTTAATAAGCTCCATAGTTCCCCCAAAACATACATCCATGATCTAATGCAGTGATTTCACTGATTGTTTCATTCCTATAAAACCATCATCCAGGATATGTAATTCTTGTTAAGTATCTTTTTCATTACAATAGTAAGTGAATCAGCTTAATTGTAAAAAAAATCCCAAGTGAGATTGGCGATTTAGTGCTCAATAAAGGGTAGGTTTTGCTTTGAGCCCATGCCCATAAGACACTAATTTTAGACAAAACACATTCACAAATAACTCTTAGAGTAGATAGAAAAATGTCATCCTTCAGTTTGTGCTAAATTTAAGGCTAGGTCCCCGGGGGGAAAGAACAGCATGATCATGGATGACCCCTTGTTTTCCTTTAAGATACAAGACGGTAGACAAGAGGGCATAGGTTTAGGGTTACAAAGGGCAATTTCAGGACAAAACAGGAAATATTTCTTTACTCGGATGGTAATTAACAACTGGAATAGGTTGTCATGAAGAGTGGTTGAGGCCAGGACACTAAACTCATTTAAAAAGCTGGTTAATCCTGCGATGGGAGGACAGTAAAATGGATATTCTGGAGGGATGAGATCAGATGAGCCACAGTCTTCTTTATCCGAACCTATCTTGCGATCACCCACTGCACAAAGCAGTTCCCATCTTCATCAGACATTCCAATTAAGAAACTTGTTGTAGTGCAATTCTTAACATCCTAACCTGGAGTAGAAGATCCAGATGAAGTCAATTCATGGGACGAACTAGATTCAGGTCTTCTAACTGATGTTCTCTTCCTTTTCTGACTGTAGGATTTAGAAGCTATGGATCTTTCCTGCAGCAGAACAAGGAACATATTGACCAGGTTTTCCATTACCAAGTAAACTGTCAAAAAATTTTGGCCCAGTTATTATACACATGGGCTTTGTTATAAATGATTAGTTTTTAATAATTACATTTTTATTCAAATTGTTGCTAATTCTTATTTAAAGTGATTTAAGAACAAGCCTCACCACTCACTAAACTATATTACTTTGACCAAATACTAAACATTTTTACAATGAGCAAAAACAAATCAGGAGAATAATTTGAATGGAGTAAAAATAATAGTTCTAATTCTTGTATTTAGTAAAGCATTTCAAATCGGAAAGCCGTTTCAAAGCACATCACAGGATATACGTAAAGTCATTGCATATCTTATAGGCAAACGCGGCAAGCAAATTTTATCCAGTAAAATTCCCTTCATTGAAATTTCTTGGTTTAGACTGGTTTAGAAAAGTCTACTTGAAAGCATTAGAAAATAAGTTTGACTGGAACTGAAGCAGAAAAGAATAAGCAACATCTTGTATCAAAAACTTTAGGACATTTATTTGCATAGCAATCTCCCCCTCTCTGTGCCCCAGCTAATAAATTGCATTTATGCCCATGTCTCCCCACCAATTTGTTGGTTTTGTTTTTTATTGCCCAAGAAAACTATAACATGTAAAGGACTGCTTAAGCAAGAAAGGAAAGTGCATTTATTAATATAGAGCAGTATTTGTTTATTAATTTAGAGAAGGAATTCAACCACTGCAGTAAAATCAAGATAAGGTTGATTGACCGAAAAACTTTAATGGCAACTTAATCACTCATAGTTAATATAGCCATTAACTTAGTGATTAAGTTGCCATTAACCTCTTGGGTCAGCAATCTTATCATCAATGGAATATTTGTTACTGATTGAACTATACAGACATAAAAAGTGAAATAAAATAATTTATTTTAAATTCATGTTTTCCCCTTTCTTACTGCAGAATTCTGGATGATAATTGAGTCACAGTTCACCCTACCACTGCTGTACATACAAGGTGTGCAGTTTTGTACATTGACTACTTTGCCTAGCAATAAACTGCGACACTGTAATCTGATGATCAAAGGTTAGTATTTTCACGAAAGCAATTACTGGAATCATTGGAACACATTGATGTTAGGATTGGTTTCATTTTCATTGTATTTTTACAACACCTACAACATGTCATGGTAACTAATAATCATTCTTGCAATTTTTGATATAGTGCCTTATCACATCTTCAACTCATCTCAAAGCGCTTCACAGGCTACTGTAAAGTGAATTGACTGTATATTTTGTGGGCAAAACGCGGCAGCCAATTGCACACTGCAGTGTCCCACAAACAGTCGTGAATTGAGTGACCAAATTCTTCTTTTTTTATATATAAAGGGATTATTACTTCCGGAAAAGCAATCCGCCAATCGACTAACAACCAAGTTCCTACTTACTGCTGGTAAACAGAGGTGTGTGGAGGAAGGAAACTTGCCCAATGTTTCGCCCTGCCATTAAGCTCACGTCCTCTCACTTACAAGGCAAGTGCTCTCTCTAATAACCTCAGGATTCCACTACATGTGACAATTACTGTCACATGTAGTGACTGCTCTTTGTAGGCAAAAACAAAAATAATAATCCTTGCCTCTTCACATTCCAAGTGCTTTACAATATATACTGTAAAGTAAATTGACTGTATTTAGTGGATGAAATGGGGCAGCCGGCTGCGCACAGCAATGTTCCACTAACAACCATGGAGTGAGTGACCATTTTTATTTGAAGGATTGTTGGCCAGGACACTGGGAGAAACTCCCTTTTCATTTCAAGCAGTGCCATGCGATCTTTAACATCCACCTGAACAGCAGACGGGGCCTTGGTTCAACGTCTCATGCGAAGGACGGTATCTCTAACAATGCAACATACCCAAGTACTCAATTGAAGTGTCAGTTTAGACAATGTGATTCGAAGTCCTGATGTGGGACTTGAACCTACAACCTTGTAACTCAGAGGCAAGAGTGCTACTACTATTAGTTCTAGAATCCAGATTTATATTACAGTATTTAACTTAGTAGAACCTGTTTTTTTCCCCAACCATAATAAATAATATTTAATAAAGTCATATTCGTTTTTTTTCAATTGGCACTAACAAACAATCCATAACATAAATTAGATATACTGTTTAATGGGTCGAAAATACAATACTTCCCAAACTTAAGTCAAATTCAAAATTTCCATAAACATCAAATGTAGGCAAGGTATATATTAGAAGAATCAACACGTGTTTTCACAATATATTCTGTGAAGCGCTTTAAAATATCTCAACTACATGTTAAGGTGTTATATCAAATGCAAGGATTATTATTAGTATTGAAAAAACCTCAACTACCACTTCATCTCTTTTTCATCCAATTGCAAAATAATTTTTTTGACTTAAGTGTGAAAAAAAAGGACTAAATTGTCCCATTGCTAAGTTTCCTTTGGTCTAGTCTGATGAAGTAAAATACATCATATTACAGAGAAATGCAACTCTTACCGTGGAAGGCTCTCCATGAAAGGAGACCCTGTTGTGAGAGGCTGATGCATCTGCATTGTTGCGATTTTGTTTTTGCTTTGTGGAATTAGACGCCTGCAAATTACCCAATGACGACTTCTTTGTGGTACCAGTAGAAACAGCCCTCTGTCTGATTGTGGATTTCCCAGCCCTAGGTTTCTTTGCTGCACCTGTCCGTGACTGAACGTTCTTCAACTGTTTGGAGGCTCTATTGAACTGTGAACTGGGCACTGTTTTCAATTTGTTTCTCACTCCTGATGCCTGTGAAAAGATTGTTTGTTTAATCTGGCAGCATCATTCAAAGTTTAATAACTGGAATCTTACAAGCGGGAATGCTGCAGGGTAATTTTCCAAAACTCCTCCTGTGACAGAACAGCTCTTTGACCTCTCTTTGGGTCATCTTTCCCCTCCCACCCCATCAGCTCTCACCCCCATTCCCAGAGGGGTGCGCATCCAGCATTGTTAAGCACTTTGAGAAGCCCTCCTGATATGAAAGGCACTATATAAATGTAAGATGTATTGTACTGTATAGCTGACATTAGGAAATCAGTGATGGGAATCTGGTGCAGATGTTTACTATTCTGTGATCACCATGACAAACACAGACTGGCAAGCTTCTTATTCTCATAACTTGTCCAGCTAAGACCACCCTACCATCCAGAGCTTTGTTCAGTTATGCAGGACGTGATGTAGCGGTGGCTATTTTGGCTTTTTGTCCTGTGTAGAAAAAGTCATTTTTCTTTTCATTGAGATAACATGGGGGTATCACTGAGCATTCACAAGTTTCCAAAGGGAAAATCGCAGTATCGGTTTCAGTGGCACATCAAACACCAATTAACAACTCAGATTGAACTTCCCCACAGAAGAGTGACCTGACCTGTCTGTCTGATCAGAGGAAGATGGGAGAAACCAGCATTGTCGTCAAAGACAAAAACTCCAATGAAAGTGATCAAAGCCCCAGGTATTACACTCCAGCAATCATCACCAATCTTTATCAATGTCCTGTCTATTGTGTCTTTCACACTTCTGTTTTTTAGTGTTTCTATGGGGGGTGCGGGTGTGGAGTCTGAGTGGAGAGTTCTCAAAACAAGGGAGAGTGGGAAAAACAAGGTAGGAGGTCACCACCTGTAGTGTTAATATGGTCCTTGCGGTGCCCGAGCTGAGCAAGACAGTTGAGTAGAACTTGTCCACGCTCGGGGCAGAGTTTGTGACACCCCATTATAATCCACTGTTCGGCTTTATGGATCTGAAACATCTTATTGTAATGGGGTTTGATGTAATCAAGAAAATAAATACAATACAATCGGACATCAGTTTATAAAGACAGTAAGTACATCCCATTGTACCCACTTTGGTATTCACAGGAAGATGAGCTTACATGACTACAGGGGGAAGCCCTCTAGATATGAGATCGTAAGAAAATCAAATGAAGAAGGCCCTTTGACCCATCTGACCCCTCTGATTTCAGCATTTCAACTCTACCGTCAATACAGTTTCATAAATGGGAGCAATGTTTTTGCTTAATAATAATAATCCTTGCATTTGATATAGCGCCTTATCACGTCTTCGAGACATCTCAAAGCACTTCACAGAATATACTGTAAAGCGAATTGTCTGTATATTTTGTGGGCAAAACGCGGCAGCCAATTGTGCACAGCAGTGTCCCACAAACGGTGTGGACTGAGTGACCAAATTATTATTTTTTCATTGGGGGATGTGCGTGATGCTGTCCATCCATGGTTGCCCCGAGAAGGTGATCGTGGATCTTCTCTTAACTAAGTGGCTTGGTAGGCCATTTCAGCTGATGCTAAGAGTCAGCTACAAACTATGGGACTGGAGTTACATTTTGGCCAGACCGGATAAAGATGGCAGATTTCATTCCCTGAAGTACATAGTGAACCAGCTGAGTTTTCAGCCTCAATCTGGCAGCAGAACCACTAGTTTTCTGGTGCTAGATCAATTTTGAAAGTTTTGTTTAATTAAGATTAGCAACTGTAAAATTATACTGCAGTAACATTACCAACACCATATCGTCCCCAATATTCTGGTCTTACCAATTGTCGGGCCCCTTCCAATTAAACCAATAGACTTACTACCACCAATAAACACTGAGTGGAAATGAAGAGGTATAAGGAATTATAAATTCCACCATGCTTAAATTAGACAAAATACCTTTTTGGCACCATCTTTGGTTTTCTCATTCAAAAATACACCTTCAGTATTTCCTGTGTCTATTTCACTCTCCATATCTTCAGTATCCACATCTTCAGTATTTGTGTTTATTTCACTCTCCACATCTTCAGTATTTGTGTTTATTTCACTCTCCACATCTTCAGTATTTCCTGTGTTTATTTCACTCTCCACATCTTCAGTATCCACATCTTTAGTATTTCCTGTGTTCATTTCACTCTCCACATCTTTAGTATTTCCTGTGTTCATTTCACTTTCCATATCTTCAGTATTTCCTGTGTTTATTTCACTCTCCACGTCTTCAGTATTTCCTGTGTTTATTTCACTCTCCACGTCTTCAGTATCCACATCTTTAGTATTTCCTGTGTTCACTTCACTCTCGACATATTCAGTATTTCCTGTGTTTATTTCACTCTCCACATCGTCAGTATTTCCTGTGTTTACTTCACTTTCCACATCTTCAGTATCCACATCTTTAGTATTTCCTGTGTTCACTTCACTATCGACATATTCAGTATTTCCTGTGTTTATTTCACTCTCCACATCTTCAGTATTTCCTGTGTTTACTTCACTCTCCACATCTTCAGTATCCACATCTTTAGTATTTCCTGTGTTCACTTCACTCTCGACATATTCAGTATTTCCTGTGTTTATTTCACTCTCCACATCTTCAGTATTTCCTGTGTTTACTTCACTCTCCACATCTTCAGTATCCACATCTTTAGTATTTCCTGTGTTCACTTCACTCTCGACATATTCAGTATTTCCTGTGTTTATTTCACTCTCCACATCTTCAGTATTTCCTGTGTTTACTTCACTCTCCACATCTTCAGTATCCACATCTTTTGTATTTCCTGTGTTCACTTCACTCTCCACATATTGAGTATTTTCTGTTTTTATTTCACTCTCCACATCTTCAGTATTTCCTGTGTTCTCTTCACTCTCCACATATTGAGTATTTTCTGTTTTTATTTCACTCTCCACATCTTCAGTATTTCCTGTTTTCACTTCACTCTCCTCCATTTCCATGCTTTCAGATATGCGGTTAAAAGAACTAGATAAAAAAAAATTGGTTATTTACTTCATAGTAATTTGTGGGAGATTTCTGTGAGCAAAATTGACTGCCACGCTTGAATACACAACCATCACAATTTATAGTAAAATTCTTTGAGATGTTGAGGTGCTTTATCAAGTTTAAGGATTATTATTCTTGTTTTGGCCATTCGGTTGACCGACACATCCAGAAACACATCACCACAGTCAAGAGTATCCAAACAAGACTGAGATTACCAAGCATGCTACCGCCACATGGAAATTCACATGCATGGAATTGAATGTGCACTCTCTCCCCAGAGGGACACGCTCTGCTTACGTTATTCCGAAGAGCATTAGGTGCAGGTTGGCAAGAGCCAAAGAGTATGCAATATATCCTGAAGCACTTTGAGATGTCCTCCCAACATGAAAAGCACGATCAAATGCAAGGATTTTGTTTTAAAACATCACAGTACAAAGTGCAATGTTGCCATTGTAGGATTCAGTGAGGTCAGTTTACTGGCCCCAATTAACATGTCATCAGGAAACATGACAGGCCCATGCTGAGGAAGTAAAATTCATGGATGATCACCCCATAGCACTCTTATGTACCTTACGTGGCTTTGATCAATAATGCAGCATGCTCACTCTCATCAAATAGCAGAGACCGAAAATGAAAAGAAAATAGGAGAATGAAAACAAAAAACGTACGAGTATTTTTTTTTAAAAAAGAGCAGAAATGCTTCCTTTCTCGTTCTTTAGAGGTTGCGGGTAATATACATAGACGAGTCTGCCAAATGTTATATCTGTCGGACCAAAATCATTACATTATGCGTACTATAACAATAGGAGAACTTCCCTTATAAACAGTTGCAAATACTTCTGAATAAATTTAGAATTTCAAGGATAAGAAAAAAAGTTTAAAAAATCCAATATTTTACTTTAATTTCACTGTAATGTTTTTTTAAAAAAATAAAATCAGTTATTTTATCTTTTTACATTAGACGAATTATAATAATAATAATTGCTATAACAATACGCAAACTCAAATGTGTACAAAACATACCAAGGATGTCTGGTACCCGTGGTCAGGATAACATTATGCGGTTTATAACAGTAGGCAGCTTAACATTATGGAAGCTCGACAATATTATTTTTATTTCCTTAAAAAATATTGAAAACCCATTAAATTTACAACAAACAAATTATAATAATAAAAATCCTTGGATTTGATATATCACGCTATGGAGACATCTCAAAGCGATTCACAGGACTAAGCCAAATCCCTCAGTCACCAAAGGGATTGACTGTCAATTATTTGGGGTTGCATTCGTATAGTGCCTTTTACATTGGTAAGTTGTCTCAAAATGTAGGACAGTCAAGGGTTTCCACCTGAGCTGGGGGTTGGATTTGCAAGGGTGGGGACCAAGGGGTCCAGGGGGTGGGAAGTTGACCAAACGTAGTCTTGAGACAGACCTTGAAGGGGGAGAGGGGGAGGAAGGCAAAGGGACTCCGGGATGGAGATAGAGAGCTGGAGCAGAAAGGCTTAAAACCAATCATGTACTGAGGATTAAGACTGCATACTCATCTCTTCATCTTCAGAACACAACCTGCCTCATGCAAAGTAACTATAATAATCCCTGCATTTGATATCGCGCCTTATCATGTCTTTGAGACGTCTCAAAGCGCTTCATAGAATATACTGTAAAGTGAATTGACTGTATATTATGTGGGCAAAATGCAGCAGCCATTTGCGCCCAGCAGTGTGCCACAAACAGCTGTGGATTAAGTAACCAAATTATTATTTAATTTTTTTTAAGTGATTACTACCTCCGGAAAGGCAATCCACCAATCGACTAACAACCATGTTCCTACTTACTGCTGGGTAAACAGAGGCATGTGGAGTAAGGAAATTTACCTAACGCTTCGGCCTGCCTGGGATTCAAACCCGGATCCTCTCGCTTCTGGGATGAGTGCTCTAACCACTATGCTACAAGACTCTACAGTCTTTACAGGATTTAAAAGAAAATTAAAGTATTCAAACACTCTCTTAAACACACATACAATCTTATTTTAGTTTTACCATGATTTAGGCTTAAATTCTTTTCTCTGTGGAATTCCTCTCTGCATTGGCTTTCTTTGTTTCTTATCACGCGTTGCAGGCCGTGCTATCTCCACTTCACTGTCCTCATCATTGGGATCCGATTCACCAGAAAATATCGCAGTGCTGTGCAAAGGGTAAGCTATAAAATAAGACGAATAAGGGTAGAAATGATTTAATACTTTTAATGACCAAAGCCTATTTAGCTTTTCCTATTTGCCCAAATAATAGTCAATCCACTTTACAGTATATTCTGTGAAGCGTTTTGAGATGCCTTTATGATGTGATAAGGCGCTATACCAAATGCAAAGATTATGATATAATAATCCTTGCATTTGATATAGCGCTTCTCATGTCTTCTCCACGTCTCAAAGCGCTTCACAGATTATTCTGTAAAGTGAATTAACTGTATATTTGTGGGCGAAAAATGGCAGTCAATTGCGCACAGCAATGTCCCACAAACAGTTGTGGACTGAGTCACTAATTATTATTTTATTTATTTTCTTGAGGGATTATTATCATGCATTATTATGAGTTTATATTATTCTTAATATATTATTATTGTTATAAATTCCAAATATTTGAAATGAAATATCAGAATTGTGTTTTACAACAATTGAATTGCATTTGTTATTGCGCCTCATCACATCAAAAAGTCTCAAAGCAATTCACAGGATATATTGTACAATGTAGTGACTATGTTTGTAGCCAATTTTAGCACATTCAATTCCCATAAAGAGCTATGAAGTGAATGACCAATTCTATCTGGGAAGATTGTTGGGCAGGACAGTGGGAAACACTTTTTGAACAGTGCCATGGAATCTTTAACATCTGCCTAAACAGACCGACAGGATCTCAATCTAATGTCTCCTCTGAAGGACCGCACCACAAACAATGCATTGTACTGGAAGTGTCAGCAGACATGGAGACTTGAACCCACAACCTTTGATTCATGACTACCGACTGAGCCAGAGTAACACTTAAAACTGAAGTTTCATTCAAAGGATGGCAAATCCTGTGAGAGCACTTGATATTTTTAAACATCTGAGTTTGTATATCTCTACAAATGATAAAGCTGAACATCACCCTGGTATTACCAAAATAATCCTCTGGAACATCTTCTTGGCTTTCTGGATGTCTTAAAATGTTGGAGAGATTTGGAGAAAATTGTGGTAGTACTTGCTTGAGGCTTGTTGAATTTATCTTACTTTTGTGGGAGACAGTAAGATTTCTATTTTGGGGATTTCTGCCAGCTTGCTTGGACCTCGGTCTTTCAGCAGGCTAAAGAAGAAAAATGTTTAGCCATAAATTTCTACTGTTCCAGCACATCTTTTCTTTGACTTTCTGAATGTTTTACCATTTTAACATTTACCACATCTTGATCTACATGACTTGCATACCACATGTACATTATACATTAGAGCCCTGTTTACCTATTCATAAAGTCCCAACCTGCGCTATAAAGAGGAACGATGAGCAGTTTTATGGCTCATGAGTGGAACCGACCAGCTGTACATGCCAGTCAATGTGGGTACACAACAATGGAGCTCCATCTAGACTTTATTTTCCCTTCAATTAATTCAGCATCAAAATTCATTTGACTATATCTGACTAATTTGTAGAATGGAATATTTATTTCTCAGATATTATCCTTAGCAAAGAATACTCATACCACAACTTTAAAGGATATCTGGGATCCGATCACAAGCATATCACCATCTCTGTCCTGGTGTACCTGAACTGTCGATCTTCTGATAGTTCCACGAGAAGCATTTTTGTTTTTTTCCATCACTGCTTTTGTCAAAGGTTTTGTGTCCGTTGTTTGTCTACAAATCCCCCAAAAAATATCATTCGCAATGAATTAAAATTTTATTGCACTCAATATCCGTCTCTACGTTACATTCTGTATCTATATGTGTGTATATATCACTCTGTGCTTATGTATCACTTTGTTTCAGTTAGCATTCCTCTCCTCGGCTCCCACTCACAGCTCGGGTGCCGAGACAGCACTGAGAATGCACTCAGGGAAGTCCTTCTAATGTGAAAGGCATTATATAAATTGTATTGTCTATGACTCCGTGTATCACTTGGTGTCTCTGCCTCTGTATGTGTATATAATTCTCTGTACCTGTCTTGTGTGTGCATATATACACGCATCAATCACTCTTTGTGTGCGTATCGCTCTCTCAACCCTGTGGGGGTTTCTCTCTCTCTCTCTCTCTCTCTGTATGTTTATATACCTCTGTGTGTGCATCTCACTCTCTTTACCTCTCTGTCGGTCTGTGTGTATATTATCTGTCTGTGCGTCTCTCTGTACTTGTGTGTGTGCATCTCACTCTCTTTACCTCTCTGTCGGTCTGTGTGTATATTATCTGTCTGTGCGTCTCTCTGTACTTGTGTGTGTGTATCTCACTCTCTGCGGGTGCTTGCGCCTCCTCGCCCGGCTTCACGGGCTCCCCGTGCCGCGGAGGATCAAGTTCAACATCCTCGACCTCACCTCACCATTAAAGCCCTCCATGGACTTGCTCCTTCCTACCTCTGCGACTCCCAGCTTTGCAACGTTGCCCGGCTCCGCCACCGCCTCGCCCCCCAGGCTGCGGGAACCCTCGATGACTACGCAAACCCCGGCTCGTCAGCCTCCCCACCTCCTCCCTCCACAGGCTGCGGGTCATCCAGAAATCTGTGGCCCATGTCCTCTCCCTCACCAGGCTCCCTGACCCTATCACCCCCATCCTCGCCCAACATCACACAGTTCAAGATCCTCGTCCTCACTTTTGAAGCCCTCCGCGGTCTCGCTCCCCCCTACCTCTGCGACCTCCTAACCCCCTACCATCCCGCTCGCTCCCTCCGCTCAGTGGGCTCCGGCTGCTTCACGTCCCCCGCCTCACCCGCTCACCATTGGCAGTGGGGCCTTCTCTGCCACTCCGCCCCCACCCTCGGGACCTCCACTCTGCAGTCCCTCCGCCTCGTCCCCTCCCTCACCTCCTTCAAGACCCATCTCAAGACCCTCCTCTTCGCCCCTACTTCCCTCCCCCACGGCGCTGGTCCTGATGTGAAGCGCTTTAGACGTGTCATGTTGTGTTGGCGGCAGTTGTTGTGGTGGTGTACGGCACCTGGGTGGCGGTGTAGTGAGGGTGGTGTACGGCACCTGGGTGGCGGTGTAGTGAGGGTGGTGTACGGCACCTGGGTGGCGGTGTAGTGACGGTGGTGTACGGCACCTGGGTGGCGGTGTAGTGAGGGTGGTGTACGGCACCTGGGTGGCGGTGTAGTGACGGTGGTGTACGGCACCTGGGTGGCGGTGTAGTGACGGTGGTGTACGGCACCTGGGTGGCGGTGTAGTGAGGGTGGTGTAGTGACGGTGGTGTACGGCACCTGGGTGGCCGCTGTTCGCTGTCTCTCAGTCGCTGTTTTCCCGCTGAAACACTTTTACAAACCGTCAGTGACCGGATACCGCCTCGAGGGGGCGGGGCTTGAGGGGGGGGCGGGAGGGGGGAGTGAGGGACACACATAAGAATGTCACATGTACAATACAATATATTCCTCCCTCTAACACCAATGTAAGTGCCCTCATTGTGTATTACGCGGTGTTTCACCGAAATGAGATACAATTCAGCTTTGTGTGGACAGGTTTCTGACCTCACCGGCTTCCGCCTCCCCCCGCAGCCTCGACCCAGTTGGAACATTCCTTCGCGGGAGTGGGGGGGAGGGAGGGGGGGGCGGTGGGGGTGACCTGCCCAGCGACCTGGCGCCACCTGCCGGCCGGAGGCTTCAGGTCCCTGAGCAGCGCAGACAGGAGCAGCCCAGACCAGGCAGTGCTCAAGTGACGTCATCAGGAGGAGGAGCAGGACACCCGGAGAGCAACAACAACAACAACAACAACAAGATTCCATTCAATTAAAACACGATGGTGTTAATAATAGCGTCTCTGCATTTGACGTGGCCCCTCACCACGTCCTTGAGGCGTCTCCAATCGCTTCACGGAATACACTGTGAAGTGTGGTGACTGTGTGTTTTGTGGGCTTGCGCGTCAACTGAATAACTAGCGATTATCCGGCTGGGAGGGGAGGGGAGGGAAGCTGGGGCTTCTTGGAGCTGGACTGGCTCCAAGGTAATAGATTTGGGAACCTGTTGTTGTCAGCCTGTGCCGAATACTTTCCAGAATTCCAGGGAGAGAGTGCGGATTCCATTCCAACAACCTATCGCTGGGATTTCCATGTGTAGGTGGGACGCATGGAGTTCTCAGCTTCGTTTGGATACTCTTAAGCACGGTGATGGGTTTCTGCATGTGTCAAGACACCCGGTTGACCCCCAAAAAATTGCTGGGACTTGCTCCAGTGCATTACTAAGGGAACATTACTAATAATCCCTCCAAAACCAAAAGCAATAATAAATTGGTCATTTTCAATCTACGACTGTTTGTGGGACATTGCTGTGCACAATTGGCTGCCGCGTTCGCCCACAAATATACAGTCAATTCACTTTACAGTGTGTTCTGTGAAGCACTTTGGGACGTCCTCCCGACGTGAAGAGCGCTATATCAAATGCAAGGATTATTATTATTATTAACGTTGCATTGTCAGGTGCCATCCTTTGGATGAGATGCTAACATGGACATTAACAATCCCACAGTACTATTCAAAAAGTGATGAGAGTTTCTCCTTATGTCCTGGGCAACAATCCTCCAAATTAAACAAAAGTCATTCACTTAATAATAAAATAATCTTTGCATTTCATACAGTGCATTATCACATCATGGAGACTTTGCAAAGTGCTTTACAGGATTTACTCTAAAGTACTGTAATAATAAAAAATCTTTACATTTGGTACAGTGCTTTTCACGTGAGGAGGTCTTCTCAAAGCATTTCACAGAATATGCTGTAAAGTAGTAACTCTTCTGTGGGTGAATGCAACTGTGAATTGGTGCACAGCAATGTTCCATAAACATTCACAAAGTGAATGACCAGTTTTATTTTAGGGATTGCTGCTAGGACACTGTAAGAAACTCTTCTTTTCAAATAATGTTAAGGGATGTTTAGCAACCATACACCTGAATGGGCAGACAGGGCCCCGATTTAACATCTCATCTAATGGACGGCACCTCCACCAGTGTAGTACACCCTCTATACTGCACTGGAATGTCAGCTCAGCAGAGTGCCACCTCGATGTGGGGCTTGAATATTTCGCCCACAAAATAGTTAATTTACTTTACACTATATTCTGTAAAGCGCTTTGAGACATCTCAAAGACATGATAAGGCACTATATCAATGCAAGGATTATTATTTATTGTTGTTCATCCCACAACTTTATAATCCAACAACAAAATTATATTTGTATAACGCCTTTCACATCAGGAGGACGTCCCAAGGTGCTGGACAGTCAATATTTCGGACCTGAGCTGATGGTTGGGATCGGGGAGGGTGGAGGGCTTGAACTGTATCCTCTGTGTGATGGGAAACCAATGGAGTTGGGTAAGGATGGGGGTGATAGGGTTGCGGAGCCTGGTGCGGGAGAGGACACAGGCTGCAGAGTTCTGGATGATCTGCAGCCAATGGAGGGAGGAAGTTAGGGAGGCCGACAGTTTGCGTAGTCGAGGCTGGATGTTATGAATGTCTGCATGAGGGTATCGGCGGCCTGCGGTGAGAGATACTGGCGGAGCCGGACAATGTTGCAGCGGTGGGGGTTAGGCGGAGTGGATCGTGGCACAGATATGGGGTAGAAAGGACAGTTGAGGGTCAAACAAGACATCAAGGTTCTGTAGTGGCTTAGTAAGGTGGCGTGTGGTTCCTTGGACGGTGATGCTGTCAGTGACTGAGATGTGGAGACGCTAATAGGAGCCAATCAGGAGAACCTCAGTCTTGTTGACATTGAGCTGTGGAAAGTTAGTTCTCATCCTTGATGTCTGACAGACATTCTATCAAGACAGCAGTGGTCCTGGAATACAGGAGGCAGAGAGATAGAGTTGGGTATCATCCGCATACATGTGGAAGTTGATCCCATGTCTGCGGATGAAGTCACCAAGAGGGAGCATAAAGATATTGAAGAGGAGGGGACCAAGGACAGAGCCCTGAGGAATGCCACACGAGACGATGTGGGGGCTAAAGGAGAAACTGTTTGTGTAGATGAAGCGGAGATAGTGTGAGATAGGATCTGAACCATTCAAGGACAGAGCCGTGAAGGTTGAGGTGAGAGGAGAGTTTTGTAGTCCAATGTGGAGGGAGCGGTTGACAGAAGGGTGTGTAGGGAGGGGGGGTCCAGGTTGTGAGGCAGGGGTGGGAGGAATGGGAATGAGGGGTTGGCTCCCCGGGTCTGTGTCCGGGTTGGCTGGCAAGTGTGGTGGGGAATGGGGCAGTCGGTGTGGCTGCTGCTGGACAGCCAACGCCGAGCACCACGGTGAGCCCGGCGTAGGATTCCCAGGCTGGAGCAGAGGGAGGTTGTGGGAGGGTCAAGTGGGGATAGAAGGCGAGAGGGACGGAGAGAGAGGACAGAGCGGGAGAGATGCAGAGGGGAGAGGGTTTGGGGTCAGAGCGGCAGCCATAATGCGCACGCGGGGACCGGGAGTGAGCAGTCAGGTGGATGGCATTGGCCCATAGGCTGGGGCAGCAAATCCAACAGGGCCATGGTGGGCCCTGATGCGAGCCCCGGGGGGTGGGGGGGGGGGGAGCGCAGAGGTTTTTTCTTTTGCGAGCGCACACTCCTGAAACTATGACATCAGCAGTTCCCCCGCCCCACCCCAAAATGTCACAGAGGACGAGGAAGCAGAGAGAGTCCTGGTCGTAGATGGGACAAAATGTCTTTTGTCACTTTGACGAAAGCTGATTCTATGATGTGGGTGACACGGAAACCCGATTGGAGGGGTTGGTGAAGGGAGAGGGAGGAGCGAAGCAACAACTTGTTCCAGGACCTTGGAAAGGAAAAGGAGGTTGTTGATGGGGTGGTAATTTGAGAGCAAGATGGGTCCAGGGAGGGTTTTTTAAGGATAGGAGTAATTACGGACATTTTTAAAGGGATGGGATGGTGCCAGTAGATAGGGAGAGGTTTATGATGTCTTTGAGTAGGGGAGGTGGAACTGGGAGGTAAGGAGAGGGGTAGGGATGGGGTCGAGAGAGCAAGTGAGTGTATGTGTACATGTATGTATACATTTCAGCTCAGTGTATGTGTGAACAATACATAGAACTGAATTTTTTTTCGTATTTAATATCTTGATTGATGTTGGGTAGGACATCTCAATTTGTGCATAGGTATATCCCAATTACTGCAGTGATCACAATGAAATACACAAAACATACTTTTATTTAGTTTTGCCAACCAGTTTGTAGATCTCTTGGTTCTTGTGTACAAAACATTTACACTGCCAAGCGTTTTATTTAAGCAACCATTTAATATCATTCTTAGGGTGATATAAATTAAATATGTAATCTTGTTAAAGCTTTCAGTGTTTTCTTCATTTCACCTCAGGACATTTGTGCAACAGGTGCGGCATACACAAGTATAAAAAGAATGTTACAATAGTGCATTTATGACAACTGTACATACTTTCACCTAAGTGCAGCTTTCATTTGTGCTTCCATTCCAAGTTTCCCTATGCCAGTCTCCCTATTAGAGATGGATGTTTAAAATAAGGCATTTTGGAAATCAACACCATTGAACAGTGACCTGCTCTGAAATTTTTGGCTCATAATACAAAATACGAATACGTAATCTGCTAGGGGGTCATTGCAAAGTATCTGTTAAGAGTTTTATCAATTTTTGAATCATCAAGGCCAATAATTAGGTTTGCTTAAAAAAAGGTTCATTTTCTTTACAGTTTACATTTTGATGTTTGCATAAAGTTCGTCAAGTTGTGAACGGAAGTATTTCCTTAGTTCTGCTCTCTTTGCCTTGAATGTTGGAGTCAGAAGGCCACTTTGAACAGTTAACATCTCAGGATGGAGAACGATATCCTTCACCTTTAGAAGGTAAGAAACAAAGATTATCAGAGATGGAGTCCAGGATTTGTTGTAGGCGTTAGTTTTTTGGGTACAGATGCACTGGACTTGAACTAAGTCCAAACAGAAGAATTAGAACAGAAGATCATGGATAGTTCTTGTGCTGCTGCATGAAAAAGCTGATTTTAGCTTTTGAGGCAGTCATAATCTCTTGCAGCCTTTAGTTTCCTTCTTATTTATACCATAATCCACATCTTCTGATGCATTGAAATCTCAATTACGGTAGCGAGACAGATACTTTGTCCAGTATCTGTCCAGGACTCATGAAATTAAGTAAATGACAACAATAAATCAATCAATCCTTACATTTGGCATAGCATCTGTCACATTAGGATATCCCAAAGCGCTTTACAGGATATACTGTACAGTAGGGAGTCTCTGCTTTTTGTGGGCAAATGTGACAGCCAATTTGTGCACAGCAATGTCCCACAACCATGAAGTGAATGACCAATTTTTCTGGAGGATTATCAGCCAAGACACCAGGAGAAATTTATTTTCTTCAAATAGCATCATGGAATCTTTTTCACCTACCTGAATAAGCAGACAGTAAAGATACTGTCTTAAATTTTCAATAAAAGGACGGCACCTTAAACAACACAGGATCTCCCCTAGAAGTTTTCATGAAATGTCAGCCCAGACTGTAAGCTCAAAGTCCCGATGTGGATTTGAACCCAAAACTCAGCCAACAATGTTACCAATAATGCAAAAACTGACAAATGATATAATGTTAAGAAACAACAACAACGACAACAAGATTCCATTTATAGAGCTCCTTTTACGTCGGGAGGACGTCCCAAGAAAGAAGTAAACTACTTTGAATCAATTAATAGATGTTACATGCTATAAATCTAAAACCAGAAACACTCACTTGTTCAAACGACTTGAGTCCAGATTCCTTTCCAAGAGCCACCATGTCTTCTAAAACAGCTTGTTTAACTTTCTACAAGGAAGAAAAGTTGATTTTTTTAAAAAAAATAAGTGAACAAAAAGGGTTAGTATTTCTGGAGAATCATTTAATTTATGAACTAGTTGCTTAACGGAAATGAACTGATGTAGATTGTACAATATTTCAGGCAAGTCTTGTTTTAATTTCAAAGGACATCTACATGGCGTTTATTCTGCAGAACAAAAAAAGTACAGACAACTGGCTAAGTGTCTCTCTTTATTTAAAAAAGCTCCCTTAATACTTACTGGGCTTTCCAAGTGGGGAATGGAGCCGCAAATGATTTTTTTTTGCACCATCTACATTTATACTGTTTCAGTACGATCGTAGTGCTGCTACTGCCAGCAAGTCAGATGTTGTTAAAACTAGGAGATCAAACTGCAGCAAAGATTTGGGAATTTCCTTCAAACAACTTTGAAAGATCCAGAGGTGAACAGATGGTATGGAGAGACCCAATGTTCGCAGAATTATGGCTCAGACTTATGTGATAGTTTAGTTTTACTAATGTTTAAACCTACAACAATATTAAAAAGTTGCAATATACTCCTGAAAATACTGCTTCTAAAACTTCAGAAGGGTAATAATCAGCTGGATGACAAACTGCAATTTTACACAACGATGTGGTCTCACCTGATTTTTGCACAATTCCTCATATGCTCCTCTAACTCCTGTCTTTTGTGCCCATTCAGAAAATGTTTCAGGATCAGGCACCACAATACCTACCAGACAGGCCTACAATAAAACAAACAATATTGAACATTACCCAACAAAAAACATTCAAAAGCATAAGGTCATCTAAAAACTTGACTTAAGATTTTCATTTCAGATTATGGATTTACAGCCTGCCCAAGGATATAATGTAACCCCATCCCCCTCAACAAGAACCGACCATATAAAATGGGTACCGTCACCCTGTTAGTATTGGTTAAGCAGAGGTTGAGAGCTTGGCTAATAAAACAAACAACTTGCATTCATATAATCCCCTTTACACAAGGTAGCATCTTGTAGTGCTTAAAACATAAACAGGGCAAGAAATGAGTGATGTAATAAAAAGTAACAAAATTATATATTGGAATTTCACACCACCTCAGCATTTGAAAGAGCAACACATGTTAACATGTTCTTCAGCAGAGCCTGTGTAATGCACCATTGCATCACATTCTGGTAAAGGACGATACCCAAAGTGCTGTATTAACCTGCCTTGTTCTGATGCTCATTCACACTGTGGATTCACAGTGTGGTTTCATTTAATCTCCCCTCCCTAATGTTAGTGATTCTACTTTAAGACAATATTTAGCTGCCTTCTTTTGCCTGCATACACATCACTAAGTATATTGAACAATAATGTTCAGGTTATTCCTGGTATTGGAGAGGACAACAGGAACATTGCAGAGCACTGTGGATGCAATGGTAATTCAGCAGAATTTGTACAACAACAACTTGCACTTATATAACGTGCTCCACACAGGGTAGCATGTCAGAGCGCTTAACAGTGGCGGAGCCTGACTCCGAGCCGGGGGGAGGTAATCGTAAGCACGTTCAAAGTGGAAGGTTTTCAGGCAGGACTTGAAAAGAGGGAGAGAGGGGGCAAGGCAGAGGGATTGAGGGTACTGTGTCTTCCAAGCAGACATTTTTACAAAATCAAGAGGGAAGAATAACATGAAAATATTTAAGTTTGATACAGATCTTTTGGTTTGCACATTGCACAAGATTCCAATGAATTTAGAAAGGTTAAATAGCAGGTGAAATACATTTGAACACTCGGATGCAGTGCAATTAAATCTAAAAATAGGGACTAGATGCCTAAGCACTGAAGCATTCATAAATGGATTCTGTGCTGGTACTAACCTGCAGACTTTCACCATAAACATACACCTGGGCAACTGGTGTACTGCGCACATAGACATTTTCAATTTTCTCTGGTGCAATATACTCTCCCTGAGCAAGTTTAAATATGTGCTTCTTCCGGTCAATAATCTTCAGAGTGCCGTTCTGTGCAGAAAAAAAAACACTCTCAGCATCTTTAAAATACCAATGATACTTACATTTGATTCACTGCCTTTTGCCATCAGGAAGACTTCTGAAATTGCTTTGAAGGATATACTGTATTTTGTACATAAGACGGGTAATGGTAAGAACACCTTACTTAAGGTTGCCTCACCTTACAAACATTTTACTGGTATACTATAGCTGAAAAAAAAACCAAGAAGCTACTGTCAAATAAATCAATGCTATTTCCCTAACTAGATCCTCTAAAATATATTTAGAGGATATAGGTAACCTCGTGATGATGAATTGCTATGAAAATAAAATCACTTCTATATTATAAACTTATAAAGATAAGTTGAAAGTTACAATTCACTGTGTTTTAGCATACACAGAAATTGGGAGATATGGCACATTGGTATAATATTTACTGAGGGATGGGAGATGTAGTGGGTTAGCACACTGGTGCTCAAAATAAAGATCAGGAAATTATGAAAGATTATGGTTTATCTGGATTTGTGGAAGATTGTGGAAGCCATTCGGTGAAGTGAAATAAATGTTTTAATTAACAACACTTTGCATTTATACAGTGCTCTTCACGCGGGGTAGCATCTGCGAATATTTGCAAACCGCTTTTTCAAGTTTGCAAAACCGATCACATGGATGCTAATGGATTCAACACACAAATCATTATAAATTAAAGTAATTGTATAGGACTTACATCAAACAATACA
>NW_024704742.1:57169577-57279577 GCF_018977255.1 Callorhinchus milii | reverse complement strand
GTGGGTGGGTAAAGAGAAGGGGGAAGAAAGACAAAGAATAGAATAAACCAAGGTATGTCGTTTTAGAGATGTTCAGTTTTGTACATCTTCAGGAGGCTGCTTTTTGCGCAGTCAGTCACTTTAGCCTTAGAATACAGTATAAATATTTTGATATTGTAGAACCCATTTATAATATGGTTCATGTAACACGGGTTCACTTATAACACAATAGGGTTGTGGACCCTGACATTTTCATATCTAAAAATCCCAAATCCTGACAGGGCACCATCCAAACCAGCCATTGACATTTCAAACTGCGTCATCGTTCTTGAAATCCTCTCATCACGCTGCAAGACACATCGGCACAAAACAGGATTCGAAGCACGATGCCTGTGGATTGCTGACTAGTATGTACAGATATCACCAGTTAAGCGATCAGTGATGTCGTAATGCTGAAGCTCTGACCAGCAGCCGCTCTCAATTGCACCCAGTTAAAAATACAGACTCCCGAAAAACTGCATTCTAATCGAGTTGTACCGTTTGGGATTTCGAGGAGAAATTTTATAGCCATGGAATGGGTCTGTTTTAGTCTTGTTTCTCCCCTGAATATTATTCCTCTTTAAAAGACTTCCATTAAGACAACTAAGCCAATCCCACAAGTGGGCCAGGCCAGGCCATTTTTTTTTTTGATGACGTGGTCACTGAGATACTGGACTCAG
This sequence comes from Callorhinchus milii, assembly GCF_018977255.1. NCBI lineage: Eukaryota > Metazoa > Chordata > Chondrichthyes > Chimaeriformes > Callorhinchidae > Callorhinchus > Callorhinchus milii. The sequence continues at coordinate 57,278,879 of NW_024704742.1, read as the reverse complement.
TCGAAGGCATTATTACAGTGTTGCCCTGTATAACTATACTAGTCATTTCGTTCATTGATTTGATCCACTTGTCCCAGAAACCTGTATAAGCTTGCCAGTCTTTGTACCTCTTGGAGAAATAAAAACAAAACTTGAACTTACCTGGCAACCAATGGCTGCCCGGAGAAAAGTAAGTACAGTTTCAGACACAGGAGCAGCTCCAGTCACCATCAATTTTACCCGACCACCAAGATTGTCCTACAGGCAGAAATTGCATTTCAAACAAAAATAGGCTTCAAGTCACAAAGATTAATTCAACATAGTTTCTTTTTTTAAAAAACACAGGTTTTTAATAAAACAGAGTCAGAGCTGCTGGATGATGAGCGAGTGAGATGGTGACGAAATCAAATGGATTAAAAAGACGTCTTAATAAAATACTGTTCTTTGTACAGGGAATACAGATTTACATTATTAATAGAGTTTAATGTTAATCATTCACTGGACAAATTGCATACCTGTACTTTATGGAAGACTAACTTGTCCCATATAGTGTCACGACACACTATCCCATTTTGAAGTTGTGCTTCTTTCCTCCAAGCTGCAAATTCTAACACCTGCCGTTTTATAAGGCCGTTAGCCTGGTTGTGCACCTGAAAAATAAATTCCCAACACACGGTTAAATAAATAAATAAATAAATTCCAGCACGGTTATGACCAGATATTAGACATTTCTAGGGGTAGAAGGAATTGAAAGACGGCAAGTAAAGAACAACTTGCGTTTAAACAGTGCCTTTCACTTTACAAACCAGATTAGAAATGAACTGAATGTTGTCTGCACAAAAGAAGCAGCTCATCCATGATTCTACCATTAATCAGATGAAGTGTCTTCAGCAAGTCCTCATATCCCTTGAATTTGTGACATGATCAGGATGTTTTGGGCTTTGACTTTCTGGTAGGCAGGATTGCCTTCCAAGAAATTGGTTGGCACCACTGAGGCCTTTAGCCAAGTTAAGAACAGGTTCTATGAAATGAAAGACCAAAGAAAGAGAAATGTCTTTGGAATGGAATAGCATTCAAAATATTTTTTATATCTGGGACCCAACATGCTACAGTGGAAGGTGTTGAATGGAATCAGTGTCATCAAGATGAGCCTTAGGGGTCTACAACTAAAAATAATGTTGATGAAAAGCAGAAAAGAACTTTGCAACTTAAAATGTACAATAAACCCCTCTATTGTCCCCAGATAATATAGAGAAGGGTTTAAAACAGTTTATGAGAGAGAAAAAGATCAAACTTTTGTTGGAGTGCTCTGTGATGTTATTCTACATGAAGATTGCTATCTAAAAACCAAGTTGTTATTAGTGATGCTGTGAAAGCAAAGACTTGCTGATAGCAGAACAAAACAATCAAAAACAAGAGAAAAATGCATCAACATCCTTTCCTTTGCCCTAAATTCCTCCTCCCTCACCGGAAAAAAATCGGACAGCCTATATCCTATGTACACAAAAGTTGAACAAATAAAATGCAATTGTTCCAATTAAATAAAAGAAACATTCATTTCAATAAATAAGTTTGATTTTAAAAAATTAATTCATAAACCAAATTCCACAAACAATTCTGACTCACCTTATCAAACATCCTATTGAGTAGCCGGGGAACTACAGGCAAGACAGTTGGTTTTAATGCTTTTAGGTCATCCATAAGCAGTCTGATATCTCCCTGAAAGAATCCGATCCGTGCCCCATGACAGAGAACCACAGCCTGAAACGTCAACCAGAAAATACATACAAACTCTGCAACTCTACAATAAGCTATTAAGTTTGTTGTAACCTGAATATTTAATTCAGATTCTTTTGTTGTTCAGCATTGAACAATCCTCCACCCTCCCTGATCCCCAAACCCCCAAACTCCCACACCCGCTCGGGTCGTAATCCCTGACTGTTCAGTGCTTTGGGATGCACTCCCAAAACGAAAGGTGCTTTACAAATGTAATTTAGTGTGATATTTTGTATTGAGGCCACAAGTTAGAAAAAAACATACCAAAGACAAATTGCTCTCATTAACATCAATCAGTGCCTTATTTTCAAAATGTTAAGCTTTGCAAATATTTCATGAAATCAAGTAAATCTCAAATAACCAGTCATTTACACCCACCAAAAGTGAGAACTAATCACGAGGAGCATCTTTCCAAGCAACGCGGAACTGAAATACTTTCTCACCTCAAAATCAAAACTCAACTACATGGTACCCACTAAAGATCTAAGAAGAGACTGGATTTTTTTTTTTTTTTTTTTTAAGTTGAACCACCAGTAAGGAATAGCCTTTTTTTTATTTGGGAGACGTGAGAAATCAACTGACATAATTCAAGTCAACAAATATAAAGATTTGATACAAAAGGAGGACTTTACATATCGTAAAGGGCAAATTTATTTGGTAACAATGTAATTAGGTGGCAAGTTTTCCCTCAAATTGCCCTCCTGCCCTGTCCCCCTTCTGAGCAAGATCCTATTTGTATGTGTATTATATACAACTCTTACCCTGCTCCAAAGTGCATTTCAACTCCATCGTTCAAAGCCCCTTTACTTCAATGGATTACTCATTTCTCTCTCCAAACTGTTCTTTGTAATTCAATTTTAACATCGCCACATATTGTAATTTGGTACAAATGTCAATGTTTACTCTTTAGCTTAATCAATTGTAATATTTATAATTTTTTAAAAAGGTCTATCTATCAAAACAAAACATTCAATTCATATAATAAGTGCACTACATATTCTACATTGTACATTAGATTCACAAAATAAGACAATGCAATGATTGAGATGCTGTCCTTTGAATGAGATATTAAACCAAAGTCTTGGGAGCCTATTCAGATGGATATTAAAGATCTCACACACAATTCAAAAATAGAAGGGAATTTTTCCCAGGTATCCTGGCCAAAAATTCTTGATAATCCAGCTTGTGGAGCTTTACTGCATGCAAATTAGCTGGCAATTTCATCTACAATTACACAGACGTTACAGCAATTCTGTGAAGGATTGGAGACATTGACGCCATTGATGCTGCATCAAATATTGGGATTATTAAAGAGCACAACAATATTTTTCAGGTAACATAAAAAAGAAATTGGCTCATTGCGAGAGACTTCCATCCTACTCAAATCTTACAGTACAATTTACACTCATACAGTGCCTTTCACGTTGAGAGGATAACACTTAAAGCAATTAGATCTTTATCTAAAAACGGGTTAAAGTGTTTTGAAACCTTTTGGCACAAAATTTCTCTGGATGCGATATAGAAATGTGTAGAATGAAATCTACAAGTCCCATTAACCAACTATTCATAACTTTTCAGGATTATAATTTTGTGTCAAGATGTTCATACAATAATCCGCCAATGATTATACTGTACTCTGTATCTGTAAAACGATCAAATAGTTATGGTTTCCTGATTTTGCATTAAGTAGTGAACTGACTGCACCCAAACAGGGAATTATGAATTGTATAATTTTACTAAGCTATATTCTTCATGTTATGCCCCTGAACCTAGGTCACTGCGAGTTCAGAAAAAAATTATATGAATTATACAATGGTTATCTTATCAATTATGAGCAGGAGAATGGTCAATTCCAATATACCTTATTCTAAACATTCTGCACCTTACCTCCACCAATCTTTCAAACATGTGTGCAAGTGGTAAAAAGGAAAGGTGTATGTCAGTGGACAATGGAACCCAATGGCCCTGTAAAAACACAATGCACATCTCAGGCCAACTATGACACCTACCTCAACTATTCTTTCAAACATATGACCCAGGGGTAAGAAAGAAATTAAAGAATCAGCTGGAGTTGGGACGCCCACTTTCTGCATGATTAGAGGAAGAAAGATGGAAAGATGCACAAAATTAAAAGAAATTATACAATAATCACAACCTTCAAGGCACAATTTGCACAATTACAACATGCTGATTATTCACAAGCACAATTACAAAATTCAAAGTTCTTTTTAAATTAGCAGAATTCAACGTAATTTTTTAAATCACCATCAATGAAGAGAAAGATTTACAATAGTTAAGGTTATCCCTCACATCTGCACATTATTAAAATGTTCAGTAAGTGCTCAAAACCAATTTTAATGATGCTTCCATCAAGTAGTTTACAGCAAATTTCATTATGTATTTTAATAATAAAGCTACAATTAGTATTTTAAAAAATCCATAAAGCTATAAGCTTATGGAAAATACTCTATTTAAATTTGATTATTATTTTTGGGAGCATTGCATTCCATTAGCAGCAGTAATACAGAACACCAATTATAGCCATACTGATCTTGGCTACCACATTTATTTTGTCAGATATATGAGCAGAGATGTTCAAAACAAGACATATAGAGGAAACCCGTCATAGCATTCTGCACCCCCCACCCTCCCACCACCCCACACTCACTCCAGGGCAATGCACTATTTTTCTTATAGGTCTACTAAACCATCCAGAATTATGATACACGTGACACGCTAAAAAGTAGCCAACTTCTGGGTCATCAGGTCACTTGCTGCAAGTTGTACTGATCTGCTGATCCTCAGATTTCACCACGTCACAATTTCCTGTTTACTCTCACTCCAAAGATTATTATTGCTTATGTTCATTTTGCTGTCTCAGTTACTCTGCTCACTTAATCACCAGACCAGACTTCCTGCGCTTAAAAATATCTGACTCATTCAATTTCAATCTCTTGTACTTCTCAAACAACCTACAACTTGCCCTTTGCTCAATCAATAAATATTCTTTTCTGGTAACCTCCACTACAAAAAGCTTTGGTTCCCTCCCTAACACCATTTCATTTTCTCTCAACAATTTGTAATTATAATGCCCGAGTTCCAAAATGCTCCTACATCTGGAGTGCTCTGAGCATTCATCTTGCATTTCTAAACAAAATAATTGACTGTTCCTTCATCTCTAGCACTCTATCCTCTCCCTCTTCAGCCTTGTAAATTTTCCTTTATTATTGGATTTTAACTAATACTTTGTGTTGCCAGTAATTTTCACTGCTTGTGTTCCTCACAAGCTTCAAACAGGTCCTCCTGAATATCTTCCTGTTCTAACTCACTCTCAGGACCTCAAGAGTGAAGCTCTTACTTCATTCTGCCTTGCATTTCTTATACAATCATTTTCACAAGCTCGACTTGAACCAACTATCTTAATTGAACTGATTTTCTCTGCTGCTCTTTCAATCCTGGGACCATATACTATGGGCCTTGGCTATTCAACAAGCACATTGGGTTTTCGCCAATACATATTTAGTTAACCCTTTTGGAAAACCACCACATCATGGAAGGCAGCCGCTGGCTTTTACCTCTGTAACTTTTAAAAATGCTGAAAGATTAGACACGATATTCCCATGAGTCAGCATTGCCCCTTTGGGATTTCCTGTAAAAGCAATCAAGGTTTATTAATGCAATTACAATTATTCAGCATAAGAATATATCATCTGTCAAAGTAAAAAAAAGCAGCATTATGCTATTATGCTTATCTGCTTATAATTATCTGACAATCATCTACAAACCACAAACAGGATATTTTCTAAGATTTTCAGTCAAACTCATTTTAGTCGAATATAAGCAAAATAATGTTTTGAAACACAGACAGTTGGTTCAAGGCTTTAATATGAAATATATACTTTTAACGGTAATAGAAGTTGCCAAATTAACATTGGGGTATGCAACAGAAGCATAAATTAACACAACAAAACAAGTTCTGAAATTTCAGAGCAAGCTACTGTAAACAGTGCTCATAAAAGTCCTGGAGGTTTATTTACCTGTTGTCCCACTAGTGAAACAAACAACAGCTAAATCACTAGGCTTTGGCGGCTGAAAAAGATGGAGAACAAGATCAAGCTATTATCTAGACAAGGTGAGTGCAATTTCATTAGTGCATAAACCTAAGGCCAAACTTTTTTTTGTTGAGATATGTAGAACAGATTGATAGGAATTAATTAGTTCAAAGTGAGAAACAAAAACTAGATGTGGTTTAAATTGTGTGTGTCTATATAGCAGGGAACATCGAAAAGAAGCTGCCCTCAATTTTTATTGTATCAAAAGATATCTTGTTATCTTTCTAGGCCTTTCTAAAAAAATTAACACAAAGCATAACCAGAATGTTGAATTCTCTGCCACAAATCGTTCCTGAGTACCATAAATTAATAATCATAATGACGATAAACATTGCATTCGATATAGCTCCACATCACATCGTCAAAATGTTCCAAACACTTCACAGGATTTACTTCAAACTGTAGTACAGTAATTGTGGTTGTAGGCAAATCCAGCGAGCAATTTGTACACAGCAGTGTCCTACAAGCAGCCATGAAGCTTTAATGGCAATTAGATAGATGCTCAATAAAAAGCCTTTCAGAAGGTTTAGAGATCAGCAAGAGAGTGGGATTTGATTGGTGGCTCATGCAGAATAAAATACTAGTGCAAACACGATGGTCCAAATGACCTTTTTCTCTCCTGTAACATTCTGTGGTCCGTAATAAACTGTCATAAGGAATATGGCATGATCTGGGCAGTCAGGACCCCTGGCGATGTCCCTCCCATGAGACAAGATGGTGCAGTTTTCAGTTTTAAATTCAATACAGAATCATTACAGTTATACAGCACAGGACACCATTCAGCACAGCGAAAGGGGCATCCCATTTATTAATTTCCCACACGCCCATTTTGTTTTTGCAAACATCTGTCTAACTTCCTTTTAAGAACTATTAGATTCTGCTTCACCCACAGATTTAATTAGGGCATTCCCGTGCTCCAACAAACTTGGAGTATCATATCTTCATTTTAATAAGAAGCAAAGAAACTGAGATACTTACTACTACAGGTCGTCTCTGCTCCCTTCCTTCATCCTAGAAGGAAAATAAATGAAAGATAAATGCACTATTTTGTTTGCATGTACAGAGTATAACACCACAACAACTATTACACACTAGTTTACAAGTTATACCCAAGAGACAGTTTATTATGTACTGGACTATTGGTTCTGTAGTAGCACATCAGCAAAGCTAGGATCAATTACACTCCACATGTAAGCTTTATTATGCATTATGTATATCATGAGGCAGGGGCAGGGGTGGTGGGGAGAGAGGTGAAGGCGGAGATAAGATGAATCTCCTTGGAGCAGAGCTGCCTCTACGGTGACTTGCTTCACAAACGAATATCAAAATAGAGCCTCTAAACCTGCATCAGTTGTCTGGTTCCCAAAATGAGCGGGTCCCTAGTATTCCAAATGCACTGCTGGCTTACTGATAGGATATTGCACGATATGATATTCTTTAACACCTCACCTCTACTTCCTTAAAATGAACAATTTTCACTCCACAATTCCTTCCTCGCTCTTGAAGATCATTCCCAATAGGATCCATCACAATGATCACCTTTAGGAGTGGGGTTTGCCCCCTTTCCACACCTGCCAGTAAACTATGTGCCTTGATCGACGTATCACAGAACACAAAAGCAATCTCCGCTAAGAGAAAGGGGATAGATATCAGGTTAATTTCTCATTTGACATCAATCCAAAGTTTCATTAAAATAGCTATTTCAGTCCCAACATATACATTTATAATCGCTGACAGAACCAGTCCTGATTTTAGATACAGGACATTGAAAGAGCCTTTACCTTATCGTCTGAAGAAGGCAAAACTTGAAATTGCCAGAAAGAATGAGGACCCCTCACTCACAATCCCCCGCCACCCCTAAAAAAAAAGTTACCTCGTTGATAGCAGACCTACCTTGTTTTAAGATGAAGGAAATAGCTTCAGACCCTAATGTGTCATAAAGAGGCACAACCACCATGGAGTAGGCATAGCAGGCTTGTTCAACAATAACCCACTAAAGAGAGATAAAATAATGTTTATGTGTTGACACTTGTATGATTGAATCTACATTTGAATGAAATGTTAATGTTAAACTGTGGAGAGAGTCAACAGAATTCAACAGCAAAGATTTTGAAGAGATTCCCTCCTTTTCCGTTGGCTTCTTAAACTGCGGGTATGTACCAATTAATACACATGCATTTCCTCTCCCTAGCACAGTGATATCAAGAACAACGATCACTGCTGCCCTGGCTTTGTAGCTAATTAGCATTCACCACAGATGAGAGTTTGGACAGACAAACCAGTCAACGGGGGCAGAGACTCTATCTACTCAGCTCCTGCTAACCCTGCAAACGAAAGCCCTAAGGGGCAGGGTGGTCCTAGCTGGACAAGCAGCTGGAAAGCTTGCCAGGCAGTGCTCTCAATGGCAAGCTATGCAGTGTTAGCTGGTTGGACTCCAGTACCCCAACACACACTCTGCGGTTCCCAAGCCTTGGCTCTTGCCAACCTGCACCTAATACTTTCCAGAATTAGGTAAGAAGATGTGTCCCTCCAGGGAGAGAGTACACATTCCATCCCAACAAATATCTCTGGGATCTCCACGTGTAGGTGGAATGCATGGAACTCAGCTTGGCTTGGATACTCTTAAGCAAGTCGATGCCAGACACGGCCGACCAAAAAAANTCCATAATAACCAAGTAAAGGTACATTTAAGAATGCTAGAATACAAGTTAAATGATAGTGAAGGTCGCATGTTACAAATTGTTTTACATCAATTTAAATTCCTGGCAAAATATTTCTTGGTGGGTAGGAAAAAACTTTATGCTGCATCAGTTTCACCTAGAAAACTCACCTCTGGTCTATTTTGTGCAAAGATTCCTATAAATTGATCATTTGTTGCTTTGCATCCTTGATTAATTAAACCTGACCCCAGAAATTCTGCCTTGTCTGAGACCTGAAAGACAAAAATAATGCAAATCCAACTACCTTATATTAAAGTAATAAATAATCTTCATAATAATCTTGCATTTGATATAGCACCTTATCTTGTCATTGAGACATCTCAAAGTGCTTCACAGCATAAACTATAAAGTGTATTGACTGTATTTGCTGGGTGAAACACCCAGTTTGCGCACAACACAAGTTCCATAAACACCCCCGGAGTGAGTGGCCAATTTTATTTAGGGGATTTGTTGGCCGGGAGAAACTCCCTACTCTTTTCAAATAGTGCCATGGGATCTTTAAAGTCCACCTGGACAGGCAGACAAGAGCTCAGTTTAACGTCTCAGTCGAAGGAAGGCACCTCCAACAATGCAACACATCCCCAGCACTGCATTGGAGTGTCAGCTCAGACTATGTGATTCCACGTCCCAACGTGGGGCTTGAACCAACAACCTTCTGACTCAGCCATGAAAAAGCTACCAATGAGACAAACTGACCCAGTATGTGCACAGTATAATGCAGTCTGGTTATAAATGTACTTCAACTATAGCACAAATTTTCTTATAAATGCAAGCAAATTATACATTTTCTTCATTTTGCTTATAAAGTAGCTTCACTGTGGACCTCATTCATTGCCCATATGCACAATCAGCAGCCCACTTGCTTCCTGCCTGCACAAGCCAGGATTTTGCACTAAAATGGTCAATTTAACAATGTTAACTGACTATTGGGAAGGAACTTTAAGAACATTTCAGAGTGAAGAAGTTGTGGGGAGGAGAAGAATCTTAACAGTAATTTAAAAATACACAGTAGAGATGGAAAAAAATCCAATGAGTTGTGCAAAAGTTAAAAATACAAAAAACATCTTCCAACATCATTATAATAATCCTTGCATTTGATAACATCATAACACTAAAGGACAAACTAAAGCAGAACTGACATCAAGGGTTCCATATATTCATACTAAATCTCCTCCTTACCCACCCACCACCACCGAATACCAATCTACTTTTGAAGAAGAAAATCTTACTTCTGTGTAGGACATCCATTCATAAGGCTGATTTGGTTTTCTGGAACCCAAACAAGGCCCATTCCCTAAATATCGGAATAATAACAATCAACACTTTGTGTAGAAAATTCAAGTCATTCTAAATGCTTCGTTATTAAATATAAGATTTCAATTGCAGAATGAATCTGAAAAAGCTAGCTAGTATAATATACAGTTATTTAAAGTTGAAGTTTAAAACTTCATTCAATATTGTTATCCGAAAGCTATTTTATATGCAAGTTTAGTGTTAAAACTCCAGATTTGGACTGACAGGCCATTATAATGTTCCTGAATTAGACAACTTGATTTTACAAAAAACATAAATACTGTATATACCTTATATTAAAGTATTAGGTTCAATCATACACTTCTTTCAAAAGAAACAATTTTAGAACTTTTAAAAATTCTTCAATTTTGGTTAGGAACGGGGCATTTTTGGGCAAGGTTGAGAACCTTGGCAGCTAGTGCTCATTACTATGCTTTGTACTGGCAATATCATCAGAGTAAAAGGGGAAAGTAAGCTGTGGCACAGAGAGAGGAGAGGGAAAAACAGTCTCTCCCCCACTTCTGTTTTCCTTCTTCCTTCCATTTTTGCCTGACGTCTCTTTCTTCCTACAAAGAGATCTCTATTACATGTTTCGATTTCCTTTGTCAGACAGGCAATCTGCTCAAAGGCTTCAATAACTGTTCTGTTACAAGCTATTTATAGAAACAAGTCTCCTCTCTCACACACACACACACACACACACACAACACCCACTCCAGCCCCCACACCACCCCCCTCCCCCCACACACAAACACACAACTCCCAATCAGCTGTGTGAGATGTCCTCTTAATGTTAGAAGCACTATACAAAATATATAATTGTAGTTGATGATTTGTCTATCAAGCTCTCCTACTTTCCATTGCGAGAAATGACTCATCTTCATTCTTCACACCTCCAAAGCTTGAGATTCACAATGCATGAGAAAACTTGTATTTTCTTACACATTCCCACCCACCACCAAACGTTTAGATGTTTTTAAAAATAGAAGCAAACTCCATGTTAATTCTGTAATTCATTAGGTGTTAAAGCAATCGTGGACTTAAAACATTACCATAATTCAAAGAATACCATATTAAGCAATACTTACTAGATACTCTCAACCCTCTTTTTAGCACTTCGTATAGTGTTGTTATGTCCTCATAGTACCGAGTTAGTAAATCATCACTGTTAAGCAGAGCGCTTCTTCGAGCACGCTCACCGCTCTGAAATGATAAGGGTCAACCCATTAGAAAACAAAGTAAGGAGTACAACATATCCGATGCACAGCCACATTATAACAAGGTCACTAGAAATGATCATTAAACTTTATTTAATAACAGTATTTCCCATATTCTTGAAAAAGTCATGGAAAGAGAACAGAAACCAAACAAGAGGAGAAATAGGTATTAGGGGATAGGAAGGTTTTGTTTCAAGCCCTGTGTCAGGCCTTTGAGTTCAAAGTCTAGACAGACATTTCAGTGCGATATAGGGGCAAGCTGCATTACGAGAGGTGCAGCCATTTGGATGAGATATTACACCAAGGTCCCGTTGGCCTGTTCAGATGGATGTTAATTACAAGAAACTATGAGAATGGAATACGTCGCGGCCAACAATTCTCCATTTCATGGATATTTGGGCGATATTGCAGAATGTAAATTGGCACCAGTGTTTGTCTACAAATAGATTGTCACTAACTCTTTTGCAACAAATAAGTGAAATTGGCTGAACCCAAATGATGAATACGCGACTTAAAACTCCTTCAAGAAAAACAATTCTGTATGCTTGGCCAAAATGATCCCAATTTTGGCCGCAGTTGAATTGTGTAGTACAACTAGTGCCTCAGCTTTCATGAAGTTTATACGGACTAGATTCTAGTCAATCAAACCATGAATGAGGATTACAACTATTGACAGAATATGTTCACTTCATCTATTCCCAACCTTTCATCACAACCGCATGGTTGCAATACCAACAAACACCAGCGAGCGGTGCTGTTGCGCTTTGTTGAAAACATATTTAGGCACAAATGAAAGACAACCGTCACAAAAACAGGGAACATACCATCAATATCAGATGTTCTAGATTGGTGCAGTACTTGAGTGCATTGATAACAGTGCTCATCAAAAGAGTACCTAAAACGGCGCAATGTGATTTATGTTGCTCTTTTTTAACACGAGAGGCTTGGGATGAAGAAGGCCCTTTGGCCCAATTGATCTCATCATTCCAGAATACCCATCCGACCTTACTCCATTTTCAGCATCAAGCAGTTTCTTAATTAAGTCAGTGACCTAACCTCCACCACCCCCTTCCCGGTAACTAGTTCAAGCAGTTTATTCATCTCTGCATAAAGACATATTTCCAAGAAACATTGGGCAGCAGTAAATTCACATCAATTTAATTTTTGTGCAGCAAGTACACAAGCAAAGAATTTACTTTAGTCTTTAAAGGATCTTTGCAGCCGTCGGCAGTTCAATTTGAGACATTGTTAAGGGTGAATGATCCATCGTTCATAATTAAGAGTCTGGAAAACTAAGACTGAGGCATTTGTTTAAAAAAAACCTGCCAATATTCTATTATGAAACGGTAACATAGACTCACTTTCCAAAAACCACCAACAATCATTATGTCACTACGAAGAAATTGCATTTTTATAATGCACCATATCAAAAGTTGGAAATGCCATGCTTTGGATGAGACGTTAATCTGAGGCCCTTTCTAACTGTTCAGGTGGGCATTAAAATCCCAAAGCAATATTAAAAAAGGGATGGTTACTTCTTCGAATGTCTTGGCCAACAATCCCCCACATAACATTGTGGTCATTCATTTAATGGGTCTCTGCAAATTGGCTGCCATTTCAGCCTACAAAATACAGCCATTACACTTAACAGTAAATCCTGTGAAGTGATTTAAGTCATCCCAACATGAAAAGTGCTTTAGGACGACTACACTGTCCTACACCATGATCCATGCCAGCATTCCACGCTGTGCACCCCCACCCGTTCTTAGTCTCAGGTGCGTATTTTGGCTGCCACCACCAACCCGAGCTGCTTTGCCCAAAATGCTCCCATCCCTGTCCTCTACTCTCCACTACTCCCGCTCGATCCTTCTCTTCCACCGTCTTTCCTGTCTCCTATCCCTGCTCGACCATCCCACAACCTCCCTCTGCTCCAGCCTGCACTCTTCAACCGTGCCTTTGGTCACACTCCTACCCCTACTCTCCCCACCCTCCACCCCTCCTGATCCCAACCCTCAGCTCGGGTCCAAATCCTTGATTATCCAGTACCTTGGGAGGTCCTTCTGACATAAAAGGCGCTATACAAATGTAATTTGTTGTTGTCAGCTTGGCTCAGTAGATGCCACTCTCAATGTGGGTGGAAGGCAATAGAATCATGCTGCATATGAGAACTGTGAGCTCGAGTGTAAAATAAGTTGCTCAGGTGAATGTTTAAAGACCCCACAATATGATTTAAAAAGAGAATAGGGTCTTTCCCAGTGTTCTGGCCAACAATTCACTGGATAAATTGGACACTCAGTCCATAGCTATTTTGGGGATCTTGCTGTGTGCAAATTCTGTTTGTCCTCAAATACATAGTGCATGAATCAATTTGTTTTTTCAGCATTATAGGAAAACAAGGATTATTGATTATTCCATTGGAAGGAGGGAATATACATTTTTAACTTGAAAAAAGTTCATATACAACTATAAATCTATTTGCATCCCCATCACTCCAAGCCTGGATTGATCTGCACAAAAAGCTAACACCATTACAGGTTTGGTGTGCATTACAGCATGTTGCACAAATTCAGTGAAGAAACTGCCAAATGACTACATAGTGATATCTGGATGCAGCCTTAGTATCCAATAGCAGTTTACTAAATTATGCAAAACTTTTAAAGAAAGCATCATAGCCTGGTTAAATGGTGTGGTCACCAATTGTGCAAACACCTGCATGACGTACAAGCACAATTCAGGTGAAGCTGAAGCACTGGTATGAAATGAATAGAACCAAAAAAAAATTTACAAGCTACACTCCAGTACTTCCCACTGCCATCTGTGTAGTCTGATAGATGTGATAAGAGATCGGATTGCGTGCTGGTAGGCACTAGTGCACAATTGCTCAGTTGACCAATCTTCCTCTGCAAAGCTGTACTAGTTGGAACAGTCCACTATGCTAAAGGTCACATTCCTCAACTAAATCATCCTGACAAGCTATGAAATGCAGTTTACAGCAGTCAATATTCTCAATGATATACTGTAGCTGTAAATGATTAAAAGCTAATTTCAGTCCAGAAAGAGTAGAAGAGTCTGTACAAAAAATGGACAAAGGCAACGTGGGGGAAGGGGGAGGAAAGAAATTCAACTGCAATTTAATCTTGGGCATGGATTCTGTTTCTACACTACTAGAATTGCACACTCAAAATAGGTAGAAAGAATCTAGACAATTTAAAAGGCTAAAGATCCACTCAGAGGCATAAAAGCTTCTTTGATCCAAATTAAGACAGATTAAGATTTTTTTAAAAAATCTTTAAGAAAAAAAATCAATAGAATCAACAGTTTGCTCTTAAGGCTAAGATCAGCAGAAATGCTGCACCTCCATATGGGATTTATCCTCTTTATATATCCTCATCGAGAATCTTATCACTCCATATATGATGTCAATAAACCAAGGTCCTGATTTTCCACTGCACGAGATTTCACTTTGAATACCTTAGAATGTGTTAAGGGATCTCGTGTCCTATCATCTTGTTTGAGGTATGGTGATCTGAACATCTGCTATAGAACACTAAATGCTACAGAATTTAGTGAGGCCAGGATTATCAAGTCAAAATGTTCTTTATCCAATTTTCCTCTGCTCGTCAAGGTCATTTTAACCAAGTGTAAAGTTCTTGAAATCTAGTCAGCAAGAACCATACCCGATTTCTCTCTTCCAAAACCAGGGAAATCAAAGCTAATAGCAGTTAGTTAATAATGAATAACAATAAACCTTGCATTTGATATAGCACCTTATCACGTCTTCGAGACGTCTCAAAGAGCTTCACAGAATATACTGCAAAGTGAATTGTGTATTTTGTATATTTTGTGGGTGAAATGCGGCAGTCAATTGTGCACAGCAGTGTCCCACAAACAATCATGGATTGAGTAACCAAATTATTATTATTATAAGGAATTATTACCCCCGGAAAAGTGATACGCCAATCGACTAACCAATGGGTACCCAATGAGTAACCAATACTCGTTGAGGCGTGTGGAGTAAGGAAATTTGCCTAACATTTCGCCCTGCCGGGAATTGAGCCTAGGTCTCTCGCTTGCGAGGCAATAGCACTCCTTACTGCTACCTTGAGTTTTACTGTAAACACCCAAGTTTTTTTTTTAAAAAAAAGCAGAAGAAAATTTCCCACAAAAAAATTGTTAAACTTGGAAACAGATGGTCACAAGTAGCAAATATGAGGGAATTGGGCATATAAAGGGTTAACAATGCCCTGTACTTTTGTGACCAGCAAGTCAGATTCATGATTACAATCACAATGCTTTAATATCTACATGCAGCTGTGGTCGAACAAATTAACATAGCTCAAATAACCAAGCCACCAGTCAAAAAGGAATCAGCAATACAATGGACCTTTGATTATCAGGTTGGAACAACTTTTGAATCCTGCATTTTGAGAAAAGTCCCAGACAGTACTAAATACAATCAAGTTTGAAGTTCTGCATTGCGTGACTTAAAAGAAATTCTAATCTCTAAGGAAATCTGATTCGATCATTCTCAAGTTTTACTATTAAATCTTGGGGATGGTGAGAAAACAGTAGACTGGCGTCGACTTGTTCAGCTTCAGTAAATAAAACGGATGGATGCTTCTGAAACAATTCTATTTCTTCAAGATTAATAGCATCTTTCACATTAAAAACATCTATATGTTTAACAAATGTTAGATTAGAAAGGAACTGAATGTTAAATAGATAAATCCTAATCTGTGCCAGTAATATCACATAAAAAAAACAACAAACTTGCATTTATATAGTGCCCTTCAAGTAGGGTAGCGTCTCAGAGTACTTCGGATGTCCTCCCGACATAAAAGACGCTACACAAATGTAATTTTTTGTTGTGGTTGCTGTTAACAGTTGCGGAGCCTGATGCCGAGACCAACGAGATGAGCAGCCAATTATTTAGAAAATTTGGATTAGGCTGGGAATATAAACCTGGGTAACAAGGAAAAAGATTCCATGCATGTTTAAATAGCAATGACAACCTCTTTGTACACAATATTTGTGGTAGAAATTTACAGCAAAGGAGGGCATTTTGGTCCATTGAGTCTAAACTGGCTCTCAAAGTAAGGTGCTTGCTTAATCAAGCCCCCTGCCCTATCCCCTTACCCCTTTTATATACCTGTCTACTTCCCTTTTGAAATCCACAATGAACTCCGTCTCTACCACCTTACTTCACGATAACATTTTCAGAACTCTCAGTGAAAGTGTTTCTCCTAAGATATCCTTTCGCTCTTTTTTGTGACTCTTATAGCTATGACCCTTAGACCCTTTACATCCAACTGTATTGCAAAGCAGATAGAACCTAAAAATTAATACGTGCATTTGATACAGCACCCATCAAGTAAGGAGGATATCTTAGCACTTCACAGGAGTTAGTGTAGAGATCATTTGTTGGCAAAGAAAATCAGACGAATATATTATCTGGAAATAATAACAAATGTACATAGTACAGAATTTTATGTAGGCAAAAGCAAGAGCTAATCTGTGCCTGCAATGTTCCAAACATATGAGAAGTTAAAACGATTTGCACTCATAGCACCTTTCAGAACAGGAGAATATAGGGTGAAGCGTGTGTGCGTGTGGTGGGGGGTGTAGGCATGAAGCAAGCCAGGGGGCGAGGATCACAAAAGATCACAGAGGCAACCTCTGCATTATCCCAATCCTCGCCAAGCTCCACTGGCTCCTCGTCTCTGAGAGGACACATTTCAAGATCCCCATCCTCAGTACAAATCCAGTCACAAGTAGATTATTCCTACTTCTCTGTCATGCTCATACTCCACTCCTCTACTTGCTCTTTGCTCAGCTGGCACAGGCCTATTGCACGTCCCCCTGACCATCGATGGCCACGTGTTCTGCCACTACACCCCTAATCACTGGACCTCCCTTCCTGACACACACCCTCTTTATCCATCTTCAAGTCCCACTTTACAACTTACCTTTTTGACTGAACCTATAGTCACCTCCTCCTTTTCTCAGGGTCCGACCCTTCTCTGTATAGAGCTTGGAGATGCTATTCTGATTGAAGAGAACTATATAAATGCAAATTGCTCTTCTGCCATAACTTCTGTTTTTCTAAAAACAACCACAATTGGCTTTGACTCCTTTATTTAAAAATAAAACAGAAGATAAATACTTGAGATCTGAGATTCTGTATACCTTCAAGGAAGGAACAAAAAAGGGAGCCTTCATAGGCCTGTGCAGCAAAGACTACATACGTGATAAGGAACAAGCATCAATAATCCATAGTAATATGCATTCCAAACAAAGGGATATCAGCTGTGCTGGACTGTAATATGCAAACATGAATTGTTTTAAGGCTAATCATAACATGAAAGCACCTTGGAATAATGCCTGTAATATTTTGAATCTTACCGCAACTTCAATCGATTGCATGGACAGGTCACATGCCGGTTTTGGTGGCTTGGTTCTTGTAGCATACCAGTAAGTTACAAGTGCAGCAATAGCACCAATGCCCATTAACGTGTATGTTGGGAGAGAGCGTATGTACTGTCGGAGCTCCCAAAGCTCTGGGACACGTAGGTGATTTATCAGCTCATGCGTTTCCATTGTTGCAGTCGGTACCTCACTGCTGTAACTATATATAAAAAAAGGCCAAGACATAAGCAGAGAGATACGGCACGGAAACCTTCAGCCCAACTTCTGTGAAGATAATCCATGCGTCACATTTTCTAAGCATTTCAGAAGGTCCAGGATTTGGTAATTTATTAAATTCAGTCTGTAACTTTGAAGTTTATTTTCTGGAGATTTTAAAAGAAAAACAGATTAAGACTAGTTTAAGAATCTGCCCAACTCTGGAGACTGTCTGAAGTAAATCAGGACAAAGGTGGAATTTGAAAGGTAATGTTTTCTGTAAATTACTTCCCAGTGCCAGTACGTTTTTGTTCATCTTTCTCTGGGCATCTGCCATATGTGGAAACAATTATCCAAACGTGAATGTTTCTAAATCAAACCAAGTTAGAAACCACAAATGAAGGCTTTGGGTTGGCTGGCATGGATTGCACACTCTTTCCCCAGAGAATAGTTGCTCACTTAATCCTGGAAAATTTAGGTTCAGATTAGCAAGAGTCAAAGTTTGGCAATCTCAAATACTGAACTGGGATACTGCTGGAGTTTAACCACCTAAAACTACACTTTGCCACTGTAAGCACCGTCAAGTTTCCCGCTGCTTTACCAGCTAGGACCACCCAACCTGTTAGGGCTTTGGCTTACAGGGTTAGCTGAAGCCAAGTGGGAAGAAACCCTGCTCCCAAAAATTGGTTCTACCTTCCAATTGCTGCCAACTATGCAGGTTGGATGGTCCTTCATCAATAGTGCTTTGGAGAGAACTGCAGATCTACCTGGCTCAGCTGAGATCGACACAAAAATGACTTGATTCTAATCTTCCATCACTAGATATGCTACCTGGAAACCAACCCAACCTCAAAGGGACCCACTTATCTCACTTCCAAGAAAAATAGTAACTAGTTGGTCGACTAACAACTTGTCTGGCACAAAAAGGAATATGAGGATTAAATGAAGGACAGAGATATCTCTACACCTCCACACCATGCCTTGACCAATCCATTTAATACCCCACCTATTCCCCTCCACCAACACAAGAAAAGCTATCATCTTTTGAATGCACGAGTCTCCAGTGCAAGGCCTGAACATGGGGAGGGGGTCATGGAGCTTGGTGCGGAAAAGAACATGGAAGAGATGGTGGAGGAGAAAAAGGAAAGAGCTCTTCCTGAAAAACACTTGTGTACCTGAAGTGGAACATACTACATGGAACAATGACAAAATGGGGATGCGGAGTTTGGTGCGGATGAGGATTCGGGCAGTGGAGTTTTTGCATTTTTATGAATGGGGAGTCTGCTAAGGAAGGCATTGGAGAGAAAAAAAAGGTTGAGGGTTGACGAATGAACCAATAAATATGAACAGTAAAATGTAAATCAATATACTTTTTCTACCCCATCCCCAAGCTGAGTGCATTTAAAACTGGGAAATCGTGGATGAACAATTTGAAGACGTAGAGTCACAAGACTTAAAGAATGGAGCTGTATGGATAATACATACATTATCTCTGGATCTGTTGGCAGCGGTTTCTGCTTCCTCACACTGGTGTGTTCAGCAATTCCTCCAGGTAACTTCCTCAGAGTTTACAGGAATAAAGTTAACCTAAAACAAATTAACAGATTTTTTTTTAAAACAGCATAGAATTAATTCTTTACAAATACAAGAATGATTGCATCTCAGCACAAGTAAAAATGGATTGAGAACTTATTCCGTAATCAGTCCAGTGTCACGATTGTTAAAAATACCTTTACTCCCCTCTCTCTTCCTCTGCCCCTTCCATGAGAGATGCTTAGAACCAGCACTAACTGGTTTGCAAACCAAAGGTGCTTCAAAGCTGTCCAGCAACCAACCAACAGTCATAGCATAATCATTAAAGTAAAATTTCAGAGTCTGA
The DNA here is from genome assembly GCF_018977255.1 of Callorhinchus milii. NCBI lineage: Eukaryota > Metazoa > Chordata > Chondrichthyes > Chimaeriformes > Callorhinchidae > Callorhinchus > Callorhinchus milii. The sequence continues at coordinate 57,259,282 of NW_024704742.1, read as the reverse complement.
ATTTGTTGCTAATCACGTTCATCCATCCCAGATTGTCTTTTTTAAATCAAAAGCAGGATTAACTTTTGGTAACATTACACTGATTGCCAAGATTGTTTTTTTTTAAACATGTATTTAAAATAATAAGAATTTTATAGAATTTATAGGTATAGGTACATATAGAAGTAACAACTCCCACAACCATATGTTGAGGGGAAGGGAGGAATAAATGCTCAATCAGTCAATTTCTTGAATTTAAAGTACTTTTTGTCACATAATGTATGCACATAAGGCGCATAATGTATAATCAATAGCACACATAAACATAATGGAGCACTGTGGTTTAATGTCAAATCTTAATGCAATAAATCTATCCTAAAATAAGAATGTACAAACAAATATTTACACATTTCTGCAATTTACAACAACAACTTGCTCTTCAAACACTCCAAGACGCTACCCCGAGTGAGGGGTGCTATATAATGAAAATTGTTGTTGTTTCGCCCACAAAATATACAGTCAATTCACTTTACAGTATATTTTGTGAAGCACTTTGGGACGTCTCGAAGATATAAGGCGCTAAATCAAATGCAAGGATTATTATTATTCTTACTGCAACTTACAATCTAGTTGAGGTTCTGAGTTCCATCATACATCTTAGTCTTAATATATATTATTTTATATTGCTGCTCTCAACTCACATGAGCCTATTTTTACCAAGTACCATTGATATTAGGGGTATTGGTTCAAAAAGAAGTTAATGTGCTGTAGGAGCTCAACATAGTTGAAATTATGTTCAAGAAAACATCTTTAATTTACGTAAATGGTTATTCCAATGATTATTCTAAAATTCTTCAAAAGAAAAAACAGCTGACTCAGCAAACCCTTTCCTCCAAGGTAATTAAAATTTATGAATTAAACAAAATGAACGACGTCTTGAAGGAAATTAAAGCTCATCAGTAGTTCTCTTGAGGGAAAAGAGGTAGTGCTGATTGTAAGATTAAGTCTACAAAATTGTTAAGCCGTGCTGTAATATATATTTTGCTTGGGGTTGGTGGTATGATCGTACATTCTTTGGCATCATGCGTTAAAAGGCTTTAATACATTACATTTCACCTTCACTGAGGAAGTCGGTGTTCTATTAAACCTTGGTGTTCTACTGTTAAACCTCAACTCTCTATTAAACCTCACGTCTTGACAAAGACTGCCCACCTCCACCTCTGGGACACACGTTAATAATAATAATCCTTGCATTTGATATAGCGCTTTTCACGTCGGGAGGAAGTCCCAAAGCGCTTCACAGAACACACTGTAAAGTGAATTGACTGTATATTTGTGGGCGAACGCGGCAGCCAATTGCGCACAGCAATGTCCCACAAACAGTCGTAGATTGAAAACGACCAATTTATTATTGTTTTGGGTTTTGGAGGGATTATTATTAGGCTCTGTGTGGAGTAAGGAAACTTGCCCAAGGTTTCGCCCTCTGCCTGGAATTGAACTCAGGTCTCTCACTTGCAAAGCGAGTGCTCTAACCACTGAGCGACAGGACTCCACAAATTTTGAGTTATCCACCTCATTCTCTTGGCTCCATGTGCCTGTAACCTTACCGGGCTCCACTCACTTCCTGTCCTCCAGCAAATCGATTTCAAGTTTCTCATACTAATTTTCAAGATCACTCTGTGCCTGTGAGACGTTCTCAAACATGAAAGACGTTATACAAGCGCACCTTTTCAGTTCAGTTTTTCCACTTAGTTGCTTGGAGTGGAAAACAAAAGCACAGGACATATTTGAGCTGACATAACAGGTGACACAGATACATTAAGTTCCAACTGTACAATATTACACTACAGAAGGCAATAAAACTCAGGCTTGAAATGTAAAACTGTGCTAATTATTAAACTGATATCCTAAATTAAGAACTTGTATTTGAACCAATTTCTCCCACACTTCACACCGGCTTTCGGGCTACACTGAGAGAGTAGGAAAACAACATTGGACTGGCTCATATTTGTGGTTAGGACGGCTGTGATGGATTCAGTACAGGAGGGAATTCAATGGACTAAAGTAAACAAAACATATCTATCCCAACTCTAAACAAAGGTTATCCAATCACATTTACACCAGAATGTTTTCTTGGTCAGCAAGGTGGAAACTCATCGCTGTGCTCGCCTCCACCGGCTCCCCATCCCCCAGAGGATCGAATTCAAGATCCTCATCCTCACCTACAAGGCCATTCACGGCCTCGCTCCCTCCTACCTCTCCGACCTACTATCCCCCTACCTACCTGCCCGTACCCTCCGTTCCTCTGGCTCCGGCCTGCTCCACATCCCCCGCCCCAACCGCCCTACCATCGGTGGCCAGGCCTTCAGCCTCTCAGCCCCGAGGCTCTGGAACTCCATCCCCCAGTGCCTTCGCCGCCTCCTCCCTTTCCTCCTTCAAGGCCGGTCTCAAGACCTTTCTCTGTGACGTGCCTTCAGCTCCCCTCTCGACTCTCTACCCCCTCCCCGCTCCCTTCCTTCTCTCCCCTCACCCTGACCATTTCCCCCCTGCTCGGGTCCCGACCCAACTGTCCAGCGCCTTGGGACGTCCTCCCGACGTGAAAGGCGCTGGAACCTTGTTGTTGTTGCTGTGCTTAAGAAACCAGACTGTCAAGTCCATCAACACATGATAATGTCTCCACGTCTGGAAAGGAATGCACACAATCCTGAAAGGGCACCATCGGTTTAACTATTTCCGAAAGTATTAGGTGCACATTGGAAAGAGCCAAGGCTTGGGGAGTAGGGTACCGGTTAGGGTATTGATGGAGTCTAATCAGCTTCCAACATATTGCATGCAATAACTGTGCCAAGAGCCCATGAAGCCCCCTGAATGAGCAAGAGCATTTATCAAAAACATTCACACAGCTTTCTTAAATAATGAAAAGGTAACATGATCCCTCTAGTCAAAAATAGGCACAATAATGATAATTGATAAAATATAACACACTTTAATATGACTTACTGGTTAGAATTTCGGTCCACTGTCCACAGCAAGTCTAATTAGTTTAAAGAAAGCAACTTAATTTCACTGAAATTGAACAGACTAGTGTTAGCAATCACAATCAAAATTCTGCATATAAATAGTTACAAAAAAATCACCACCAAAATCTAGTTGACTTTCATGTCAACTAATGCACGCTACCAGCTTCTAATTGACAAAAAACTATGTAACATTAAAGACTCCAGACTTGAATATGCTGTTAACATATCTCAACTGGACACAATCAACTCAAACCTAGCTCTTGGTGAGAGACGGACGAAAGAAGATTAAAAGCTAGAGCTCTCTCTCCGCTTATTTTTCAGAGATTCCTGCTGTAAAGTGTCTGGACATTGAGCATGGCGTCTCTTACAGTGGACTGGCCTGCAAACACTTGCTGTCAAGGCGAGCGTCTGCAAATTGCCACTTGTGAATGGAAGCAGGTCAAAATAAGGAAAAAAGAGAAAAATATAGAGGTTGCACCATAAATTGGAAGGAAAACTTGAGCACACAATTTCAAACTTGTGCATAACAAGCCAAAATAGGAATATAACCAAAACAGAGTTCAAAAATAGGTATAATTTCTCCACAAAATAATTTGATAAACATTATGAATACTGACCTGCAGCACACAGTCTTGCAAACCTACTATACAGGTTTGCTGCAGCTCAAATGATCCTGCAGTTTACATGTGACTTTTTTTAAAAAGGCCAGTGTGTACACAGGTACTATTTCCTGTGCAACCAGGTCACAAGACTTCTCAAAGTCAACATTTTTAGTTTTCAAAGGTCAGTATTACAAGTTAATCAAGGTTTTATCCTGCGTCAACATTAAGCAAAAAAAAGTGATGACACGAGTAAAGTAGATTGCAATCCATTGCAAGTAAAATAGTATTCCCAGACTTTTAATAGTGATGGGCAAACAATGTTCGTGTGCTTTAAACTGGGTAGCTGGTCAGACAAATATTAGCCCACTTGCTGTGGATGATAACGTTTTAAAGTATCGACTCAGCACAGGAATGTAAAGAGTTTAAATAGCGGGAGAATCAGTGCAGTCAAGGTAACGACAAACACTAAATTGGAGTAACAAGTGTTCAAGGAGTTAATACGGCAACTTCGCTCACCATCTGCCTCTCCAGCTCCTGACTGACACATGCTCTAGTGATCAGAGGCCAGAAATTGTTACTGTCAGCTGGCTCTTCCTCTGCAGCCAAGGTCCCAGAGGGCAGCAGTCATGTTTACTCCTAAGCTACTTCTTTCCAGGACAAAGGTGAAAAGTCTCGAATGAGTCTTTACTTGGCTTGTGCAGACCAAACTGCCATATCAATGTCACCCTACTTTTAGGAAAGCAAGTGCAGTGTATAAACCTCAACCCCATTATATTCCAAAATGGTGCTTCCAAACTTCTCAATGACATGGCCACCCCAAGAACTAAACCCAAGAGCGTTTAGTAGCACAGAATGTAATGGTCACATGTGCGTTTGGGTCTTCAATATTCTTTACAACTCTACCCTCATTAAAAATAGTTACAGAATTTTTACCTGCAATGGACACGAGCAGCTTGTGCACAAGGTACTGTAACACAAGGCAGCTTTGTGTACCATCAACAAGTTGATATTACATAAGCTAATGTTTAACAGTTATTTGCCTTTAGAAGCTATATTTGCTGGGACAATTCTAGATGCTCTTTGTATCCTTTTTGATCAATACCTTCCTCTGACCAGACCTTTGGCTATCTTCTTCCTTCCCGCCCCCCAGCCCCTTGGTCCTCACACCTCCCATATCCTCCCTCCAGCCTGGGTGCAAACTCTCCAGCTCCTTGGGACATCGTCCCGACATGAAGGGTACAATATAAATGCAATCTCCTGCACAATCCTGAGTGGAGCACCAACCCTCTCCTAGGTCTATCCCAAAACCTGATCCTCAAATAAATAATACTTGTATTTGATATAGCATCTTTCATGGTCAGGAGGATGTCTCAAAACTTTTCACAGGATTTATTGTAATATCTACATCTTATGTAAGTGAACACAGCAGTCAATTTGTACACAGCAATGTCCCACAAATACCGACAAAGCAATGAGACATTAAACCAAGCTCCAGACTGCTCGTTCAGGGGGATATTAAAGATCCTATGACATTAGTTGACAAGAGAGGAGATTTTCTCCTAGTATCCTAGCCAACCAACCACCAGATAAATTTACTTTATAGCTACTTGTCAGTCATTGCTGCGTGCAAATTGGCTGCTGTGTTCGCCCATAAAAATAGTCACTAGATTTTATAGTAAATTCTGTGAAGCTCTTTGAGATGCCCTCCTGACGTGAAAAGCACCATTTCAAATAATGCAAAGATCATGATTTTATTAACATCTCTGTTGCATTATTTCCAGTTGATCCAAGAAATCAATTCTGCTTTACGCCCATAGTATTGTATGTCTCTGTTCCATTCTTTTCACGGTTATTCATCATGCATTAGAATTGTGTCAGCAGTTCATAAGAATGCATCTTACATAATAACCAGGCAATCCATATGCTGGAAACCAAAATCACCTGTGTAGAAACCTAAAGAATCCACAGTGAATAGAATTACATAGAAAATCACAACACAGAAACAGACCATTCAGCCCAACTAGTCTGTGTGAATGTTTATACTCCACATGAGTAACAATCCCTCCTAATCCCCTCTCACATCACAAATTCCCTTCTCCTTCGTGTATGCATCAAGTTTCCATTGAGTTCCATTCTCACCACCCTCTGTGGGGGGTTAAAAAAAATTTCTCCTAAACTCTCTTTTAGATCTGCCAGTGACTATCTTATAGTTATACTCCCTTGTTTATGACTCAGCAACAAGTGGAAATTTAAGTTCATTAGATTTAAATCTAATAACAGGATTTAGAAATCAAACCTTTGCAAATAAACTGAGAAATTCATGCTTGAGATTAGGTTAAGTGCCAGACAAACCCTCGCCCAGTATCTCTTGTGGCTTAGCAATGTGCCAGTACTCCAATCAAGCATGGTGTCATGCTCCAAGTTCAGGGGTGTGATGATATTCAAGAGATGTAATGATGGGCGTAACTGCAGGTTGTTTTTTTTTCAGCAAATAATTTGGGAATAAAAGGCTGAAATTCAATTACGTCAGTGTTAAAGCCCTTAATTGATTGAAAGCTGTCAACTCCCCCAACTGTATCAGTTCCCTTCCTTTGCAGAATATTTTCTCCACTCAAGCCCAAGAACTGAGCATCAGAGCATGTAAATGCAACAGTCCCATGCTTAAACAGTTAGGAGTTCCTACTCATTTGTATAACTCATTCTATTTATAAACACACTCAATTATAACCATGGCTGTGTTTATACAATACCAACATTCTTTTAACCCCAAAATCTAAAATGCCCAGAGAAAGCTGCCCAGTGCTTTGAAGCAAACTAACTTTCTGTGTCCATCAGCGGTGAAACCTGAAAGTGCTGGGATTTCAAGGAACCAAACTACAGTAAAACTTAAATAAGTCTTATCTTTATAACTCGTATAAACCCCTAAATTGTACATTCATCTGAGTCCTATTCAGTTTCCTATCAAAACTACTTAGATTTCTATACAATACTCATATTAATCACCTCCTAACTAAGAATGCCACTCCCCAACCCTCCATTGCTCACACACTTAATAATCCTTGCATTTGATTTAGCGCTTTTCACGTCGGGAGAACGTCCCAAAACGCTTCACAGAATACACTGTAAAGTGAATTGACTGTATATTTGTGGGCGAACGCGGCAGCCAATTGCGCACAGCAATGTCCCACAAACAGCCGTAGGTTGAAAATGACCAATTTTATTATTGTTTTTGGAGGGATTATTATTAGGTGTGTGGAGTAAGGAAACTTGCCCAAAGTTTCGCCCTGCCTGGAATTGAACTCAGGTTCAACTCTAACCACTGAGCTACAGGACCTTACTTGAATGAATTCCTTACCCAGTGATTACAATTGGATTTTTTACAACTTCTATAGTTTGCCTGTAACTCAGACTTTGCGCAAGTCATTTTAAATGGAATGTCCCCGACTGATACGACTTATGTGGAGTTTATTTACTGTGTTAGAACTCGACTCTAGTATACATCATTTTCTAACTTATTCAGAAGTGTTGAAAGATTTAAAATTTTAACTCCTTCCCAAAATATCTTTTATGAGTCATTAGGAGTATTCTGACCCAACTCGTTTCTTTGTTTAGATCAAAGTGTAATTTCTTACCACATTTCCCTTTTAAGCTCAATTAGCATTCATTACCTGAAAATTGACACAAATGGAAATCCTGCACAGATGGCAATAATACAGGCGAGACAAGGCAATGTAATCTGTCTGCCAAGTTACTACAGCATTGAACTCACAATATAGAAAACGTATTGAAAGAAATCTAAAGTAAGATTTTCAATTGAAGAGAATGACTTCATACAAGCTTTGGGGTGCAAAATAAATTCTAAATTAGCAGATTCTGCCTGTGGAATGTTTTAGAGAACTGGTTGGTCTCTCACGGCAGATTGTTCAAGTCTGCTTCAAGAGCTCAAGTTTCAGGAATGGGGAGTGCCTAGTTGTCTAAATGAAAATTTGCAAGCCCAAAGGAGAGAAAATAAAGCAAAACCTCTTATGGCTTTTTTTAAAAAAAATATTTTTAAATAAGCCCTTTCCATCTGTAGCTATTTAAATAATGGACAAAACAAAAAATTGTCAAATTAAAAAATGTTCACTTTGGTCCACTCCCATGATGTGCAATAGCATTCTTAGCTTTTCTGGTGCAGTATAAATAAAGTCAGTAGAAAGAAAGAAGGAGAGAGAGGGGACTCATTGGAGTCCTGTGGTTAGAGCACTCGCCTTGCAAGCAAGACACCTGGGTTCAATTCTAGGCAGGGCAAAACCTTGGGCAAGTTTCCTTTCCCCACACACCTAATGATAATCCCTCAAAAAAAACAATAAATTGGTCATTTCAATCCACGACTGTTTGTGGAACGCTACTGTGCGCAAATGGCTGCTGCGTTTTGCCCACAAATATACAGTCAATTCACTTTACAGCATATTCTGTGAAGTGCTTTGAGACGTCGAGAAGACGTGAAAAGCGCTATATCAAATGCAAAGATTATTATTATTATTTCATCAATTTTTTGTTTTGTGTGGTAATGTTGATACTCGCTCATAACATCTAGTAACCAGCATTACTTCACATTTGGAAATGCTTAAGTTCTCAAGTACCCACTTAAAGCTGATAAAGAATAAACACAGGCTCCATGATCACAAAGGAGAAGCATTCCACTTGACGGAATTATTGGTAGTCCATTACCCGAGGTAAACGTGCTGAAAAATTTGAAAGTTATTGTTTTAATAACCAACCTTCGCACTCAACAGAAGTATTCAAGAAACCAAACAAAGCAACAAAATTGGAGAATGTTAAATATCCCACTGCAAAAAAATATTACTGTACTAGAAACTTGTTGGTGGGAGTGGGTAAGTAGACACAAAGAAATGTACACCCATAAGTTTTTTCATTACAGATGTAGCTTCAGGAAAATTAAGTTGACTGCAATCAAAACTAGGTTCAATGAGATCCTTTATGGTTCTTGAAAAATATTTGAAGACTATTCCACAAGGTTTGTAGAAATATTAGGAAATAAGTCATCAAGGGGAGGAAAAGAAAAAAAATGTTTGTATCCTGAGGTTATAATAATATAATAATAATAATCCTTGCATTTGATATAGCGCTTTTCACGTCGGGAGGACGTCCCAAAGCGCTTCACAGAGCACACTGTAAAGTGAATTGACTGTATATTTGTGGGCAAACGCGGCAGCCAATTGCGCACAGCAATGTCCCACAAACAGTTGTAGATTGTAAATGACCAATTTTTATTATTGTTTTGGGTTTTGGAGGGATTATTATGAGGCGTGTGGAGTAAGGAAATTTGCCCAAGGTTTCGCCCTCTGCCTGGAATTGAACTCAGGTCTTTCACTTGCAAAGTGAGTGCTCTAACCACTGAGCTACAGGACTCCACTTCCACTTCTCCACACAGGTTAGTAACTAAATCCTAGAAACCTCCAAGATTGCTTTTTCAATGAATTTGTTGTCCATCCAATATGAGAATAATAAACCTTACATTTGGTATAGTACCTTTCACATCAGGATGACGTTACAAACAACATCATAGGATGGGTATATAGTAAAGTAGAGCGACTTTGGGCGAACTTGGAAGCCAATGTACAAGCATTGACCCTCAAACAGCCATTGACAAAGATTAAGAAAGTACAGCATGGAAACAGGCCACTCGGCTCATCCAATCCATGCTGGTGTTTATACTCCACACAAGTCTTCACCCATACCCTCCTGTTCCCATCTCCCTTGTGTGAAGGTCTAGCTTCCACTTGAATACATTTACATTATCTGATTCAACCACTATTTCAGACAGCAAGTTCCAAAATCTCACTACTCTGTGTGTGAAGTAGTTCCTCCTAAATTCTCTTTTAGACCTCCAAGTCACTATCTTATATTTGTGTCCCCTGGTTATGGACTTCCCATCCAGTGGAAACAGCCCATTTATGCTAACTTTATCGAACCCTTTTATAATTTTAAACACTTCTATTAGGTCCACCCTTAAATGTCTCTTCCCTAGCAAAAAAAAGGCCTCACCTATCTAGTCCACCCTAATAACAATAGCAGAAAAATTTTGTTTAAATTCAACATTACTTCCTTGATATTATATCCTATGCCTCTGGATATCAAGTTCAAGACACCATTGGCTTTTTTTTAATATAGCCTCAGCTTCCTATGTACCTACTTTTAGAGATTTGTGGACATGAATAAAGTGAATGATCAGTTTTATTTGAGGAACTGTTAGCCAGGATACCAAGCGGAACTTCTTCTCTTCTCCCTTCTCGGGAGAAAGTACAAAAATCAACACATCTCAGCTCCGACTGTATGAGTTTCCAACTGAGCCAGCTGACATACAAAACAATTGACCTGAACCCTGAAGAGAATTTACAGCAGAATCATCATACTGTACAATCAAGTTCAGTCAGAATAGACAAATGATATCGGACTGGAAGAAGAGACTTCTGAACGATAAATTAGCATAGTTAAATTAAAAGGAAGGAAATGTTAATGCATAAAACTGCACATAATGGACAACAACAACAATAAATTACACTTGTATAGCGTCTTTCACATCAGAAAGACATCCCAGGGAACTGGACAATCAGGGCTTTTGGACCCGAGCTGGGAGTCGTGGTCAGAAGGGGAGGTGGGTGGGGGGGGGCGGGCTTGGGATGGTGGCCAAAGGCACGGTGGAAGAGGAAGGTCTTCAGACAGGACATGAAGGAGACAAGAGTGGGGGTGAGGCAGAGGGATTGCGGGATAGAGTTCCAGAGCGTGGGGGCAGAGATGCTGAATGCCCAACCGTCAATGAGAAGTGCAAGGGACCGGGAGCAGGCTGGTGTCCACCAAGTGGAGGGGGCGGACAAGCTGATATGGGGTTATGAGGTTGGAGAGGTAGGGAGGAGCAAGACCGTGGAGGGCCTTGAAGGTAAGAATGAGGGTTTGTACTCAATTCTCTGAGGAATGGGGAGCCAGTAAAGCCGGGCAAGAACGGGGGTGATAGGTTCCTGGAGCCTGATGCGGGAGAGGACACAAGCTGCAGTTCTGAATAATCTGCAGCTTGTGGAGGGAAGAGTTGGGAAGTCCAGTGAGTAGGCAGTTGTCGTAGTCAAGCAGGGACATGATGAAAGCGTGGATCAGGGTCTCGGCGGCCTGCAGTGAGAGGCAGTGGAGGAGGCGGGCAACGTTTGCAGACGTGTGGAAAGGCACAAATGTGGGGTTTCAAGGATACCTGAGGGTCAAAAAGAACAGCAACTTTTGGGATTGGCTTAGTGAGGTGAACAGCGCAGCCATGAAAGGTGATAGTGTCAGCGGCTGAGGTGAGGAGGCGCTTCCGGGAGCCAAGCAGGAGGGCCTCTGTCTTGTCAACACTGAGCTGGGGGAAGTTAGCTCTCATCCAGGACTTGAAGTCAGACAGACATTAGTCAGGACATCAATGGTCCTGGAGTCGAGGGTGGAGGCGGCGAGATAGAGTTGGGTGTCATCCGCATACATGTGGAAATTGACCCTATGCCTGCAGATGACATTGCCTAGCAGGAGCATGTGTAGATTGAAGAGGAGGGGACCGAGGACAGAGCCCCAAGGGACGCTACATGTGATAGTGCGGGGGCTAGAGGAGAAGCTGTTGGTGGCCACAAAGTGCAGATGGTGGGAAAGGTATAATAATAATAATTATTATTACGGCTACTTTAGGGGGATGGGTATGGTGCCAGTGGACAGGGAGAGATAAACAAGGTCTGTTAGTAGGGGGGCAAGGAGGTGGAGCTGGGAGGTGAGGAGAGCGGTAGGGATGGGGTCAAGAGAGCAGGTGGTGGGGTTCAAATGGAAAATGATGGAGGTTAGCGAAGAGGGGGAGACAGAGTCAAACGAGTGGAGGGAGGGATAGGGTGGGGGCTTTGTGCAAATAGGAGGGAGATGGAGGAGTTAAGTGAGATGAAATAGTGATATGAAATGTATTTTGTCAGTGACGGTGACATCAGAGACGGTAAGGCTTCAGGTCTGGGTGGGGTGCCATGGATGTGAATGGTGGAATGGATGTTGAGGGAGGGGTTGAGAGAGGACAGGAGGGATGAAAAGTCAGCAGATATGGAACAAGAAGGGGTGAAGTAGAGATTAAAGTTGCCCAAGATGGTAACAATTAACACAAGTGGCTGCTCCTGCTGCAAAATACTTTACATAATCTATAAAGAATTAGAAAAACGCATTAAGATTAATTATATTTCAAAAACTACTAATCACATTAAGATGAATTATATTTAATAACTGCCTCCAATGGAGCTGACATTCCTGTGCTGAGTGAAAAGCAGAATGGATGTTAAGGGGGAGGAAAGGGGAAAATAAGAGCAAATCACCTAACCAATTGCTTGGTTCAAACAGAACATTTTCATATTCATTATAATGAAGTGTGCAGCACATGGGGGTGGGGATGGAGAAGGAGAATCGGGATGGGGAGGAAAAATAAGTCACTTAAAATAGAATTTTTCTACCTCTCCGTTGTTGGGATTTGGACTGCACTGCCCAGGAAGGTGGTAGAGGGAGAGTCCATTGTGGGTTTTAAGAGGGAAGTAGTGAGGTATATGAAAGATTGAGGTTTGAAGGGTTATGGGGATAAGGCAGGGCAGTGGGATTGAACAAACACCTTGCTCTCAGAATCAATGCAGACTCGATAGACTGCATGGACTCTTTCCGCAATGCAAATGTCTACGACTGTGGATGGAAAGGTCAGAGTCCTTAAAAGTCTCTCCCTCCCAACATGCCCCAGTTCTGACAAAGGGTCGTGGACCCGAAACGTTGACTCACTTTCCTTTCCCCATAGATGCTGCCTGACCTGCTGAGTGTTCCCAGCGACTTCTGTTTTTGTTTCACAATCCTATACGAGACTGGCACTGTGCAATTCGTAGTTCTTTGATGAGGCTCACATTTTGAAGACATTGTTAGATTTCAGAGTGCATATTAAACACACTTACCTTTTGCTAATACCCGATTGCATTGGGAGCTACAAATGGCTAACATTCTCTCCTTTATAATAATTCAGTCTACAACAACAACAAAATTACATTTGTATACCGCGTTTCACATCAGGAGCACATCCCAAGGCGCTGGACAGACAGAGTTATGGACCTGAGCTGGGAGTCAGGGAGGGTGGAGAGCAGGGGTGAAGCAGGGAGATCGAAAGCACGGTCAAAGAGGAGGGTCTTGAGATGGGTCTTGAAGGTGGCAAGGGAGGGGGCGAGGCAGAGGGATTGCGGGATTGAGTTCCAGAGGGTGGGTGCAGAGTGCTGGAAGGCCCGCCTGGCTAGTGGAGCGAGCAAGGCGGGGAATGTGAAGCAGGCTGGAGCCCGCTGAGCGGAGGGAGTGAGCAGGCTGATGGGGGGTTAGGAGGTTGCAGAGGTAGGGGGAGCTAGACCGTGGAGGGCTTTGAAGGTGAGGAGCAGGATCTTGAACTGTATCCGCTGTGTGATGGGAAGCCAGGGGAGTCGGGCAAGGATGGGGGTGATAGGGTCGCGGAGCCTGGTGCGGGAGAGGACACGGGCTGCAGAGTTCTGGATGATCTGCAGCCTGTGGAGGGAGGAGTTGGGGAGGCCGACAAGCAATGAGTTTGCATAGTCGAACCTCAATGTAATGAAGGCATGTATGAAGGTTTCAGCAGCCTACGGTGCGAGACAGTGACGAAGCCCGGTGACGTTGTGGAGGTGGGGGAAGACAGTCTATTATTAGTAACTCAAGTCACACCCAAATCATTGCCTCCCTCTCAATTCTGCCAACAATACTGGAAAACTAATTACCGTAAACAATTACTGACCTGATTCAAGTCAAAACAAGCACTGAAGTCTGGAATCACAAGGTTAAAAAGAAATAGAATCCAAACACCAAACTCAGGATATTTTTGAACATTACATCGAAATACAGTTTTGCTTCACTGCTCTGATTTAATGATCTAGAAAGTCACTGGAACAGCAACTGTGATGGCAGTCAGCCCCTTATTATTAGGGATTACTGACTGGAAAGGATAGAGGGGGAAAGTTGCAATCCACGATTTTCTTGCAAATGAACAGACTTTACCTAACCTTTCATTTGATTCTAATTACACAATTTTAGTGAACACTTTGGGTAATGTGTCGCCTCTGCACTGGTCGTTAACAATTCAAGGTTTGCTTGTCAGCAGCCAAGAGAAGATCACTATCCTTTAGGCAAGGCAGCAATCGATGTTTGGGACTGGTGTTCCTTTGTCCCTCCTGAATACCCATTTTAATTTGATGTTTACAATGCTCGACGACTTCACGGAAGCATAGAACATTATGCTTGGCATCCGTTCAATGTGGTCATTGTCTAATGCCACAATCTTTGCAGTGAATCTCGGTAAGAACTGTAGACACATCTAGAACAACTTTTGGTGGGGGTGGGGTGGGGAAGAGAATAAACTGATCAGACTAGTGGCAGATTTCAGTAGATTAGCAGCTAGTAGTCAGTGAAGATAACAGTTTCTACTGGTGATTGAATTCCATGGTGGGAAGTCATTTATCAGAGGTCATAAAGAGATGCATTGCATAAACTTTACAGACTAGAAAATCACAATGTTTAATTCCCTGTTTATATAGATAATCTGTTTATAAGATTCAACCCGGGTAGTTACAGAAGTCCCTACAATTGGTCTTGGGATCTCTAGACATGAGGGTGGATAAAGGAAAAAAAAAAGAGCACAGCGTTCCAGTTTTCTCTCTCTAGTGAAACCAACTTGAAAGTGCAAGCTTGTGTATGCAGTACACACCCTGCCATTCTAGAAACAAACCACTACTGTATTAGGATATTCTAAGCTGTATTTAGCGCTCTGAGACGCTACCTGCATTGAAGGTGCTTTATGAGTGCAAGCTGTTGCTGTACTTCCAAATATCTTCTTGATCTATTATTGCCAACCCCTCTTGACTATAAAAATCAATGCACATGATGGGGTTACAGAGGAGCCCAAGTTCTATGAACCATAATGTTACACAACACCCAGTTTAGAAAAAAAACACTACACAGCTGCCCGCCGTGCCTTCAATGCACGGGGGAATGTTTATGCAGATCAGTGAATACAAAACTGTCTCCTCTGGCCTGTACAAACAAGCAGTCACTTAACCCTTCAGCATCTCCAAAGGCAAACCAATATGGACACTACTTAATTTGCCAAAATGGACAGGGAGGCAATCGTAAGAAAATCACACCAACTCCAGAGGGAATAATGCTACCTGTCTTATACTGCCCACATGCCGAAAGTGGTGGTGTGGCTTGTGATGGCTAACCAGCATAAAGATAGTGACTGTCTATAAAGCAACTTTGTATTTTTATCTACCTTTTCCAGACACAAGCATTTAAAGAAATTATGATTTAAATGCAATTTCATAACCTCCCCACCAAGAACAAAAATGAGTCAATCTCACCAGATCTAGCTTTATTTACTCTGTTTCAGTCACACGTCAGGCACAAAGCCCTTAACAACATTTACCGACAGTGGATGAACAAACAGCCATCTTACAGTAACAGTCCCTACCCCACCTCTCGCTCTGCAGAAAGGTGTAGTCAACAAGCTCTACAGTCTCTAAGGAAGTTTGTCTTTTACATCAAGCATTTTCATGTCTCCTGGGAAGGTGGTTGGGTACTATGCCAGCAATAAATGCAACCACAGGCTCAAAAAGCCACATCACAGCACAACATGTTTGTGCATCAATTCTGATGCTACACCATTGCCTGGCACCAGCTTTGAGGGATTTGTCAAGCTTTAATTAAACATACCTGGGTAGAGATGTGCAGCGGCAGAAGTCGGCACAATCCTGGAGCTTATTTATAGAAATCCTGATTCAACAGCCGTACAATAGCCAAAGAAAAAGGGGGAGCGGCAAGAGAAAGAGAGCGAATTGTGAGGAGCTGTAATTTCCCCCCTGTACTTTGCCACATAAATCCAGTATTATACACCAGCCAGCAGGAACACAATGGATGCATTTTTCAGATTATTCAATGTTATGTCAAAACAGAGTACTAAACACTACAGAAGTAATTACTCAGCCCACTACCTACTTACTAAGTGATAAGCACTCCATCACGTACGGAAAAATATCCATTCCAATAAATATCTCTGGAATTTCCACGTATAAGTGAGATGCACAAAACTGTGTTTTGAATATTCTGAAGCAGGGTAATGCGTTTCCGCATGTATCGGATACCCACCCGACTGCCGAAAAAAGTACTGAACACTAGGATGTCTCGCTTCTGACTGAGAAGGCACAGTTTTTTTGAAATAAAAAAAGCTCAAGATATTATACAGCGCTAAGCTTTTAAGGCTGCAGGAAACCTAAGCTTGTGCCCTGTAGTAACCTTCAAAGTCAACCATTCAATTGTCCATTTGGCAGCAAGCCAGGATAGCAGGCCGTGCTCCTCCCACTCTTCCCCAAGCTCACAATGAACTCATTGCAGTGTTATAAAGGTCAGCAAGTGGGTATGGGGATTGTTATGTGCTGCTCGCGTGCATGGGGCGGCTATTCTGAATGAACAAGTGGACTGAACTGCATACATTTTCTTAGCAAAGGCAACAATCTGCGTGTGGGCAACTAACACGACAAAATACGGTATTTGATTGCTAAGTTATCAAGTTAATTTCAGTAAAGGCTCAGTCGTATGGAGTGATTTGTTTTCTTATCCAAAAATAATTGCCCCAGTAAACCAAAAAACATCAGAGACTTCAACGGGGTGGTATACCTCATTTCTACCTTTAGCCAACAGTAGGTGAGAATTACCAAAGAAAAACTATTAGAACCTACAAGCATCTCCTTGTCCACTGCAGAAAATGCAGTTATTGAACTAAATCCCTATTGTAAATGCAGCATTAAAAATTCCTTTCTCACTTGGTGATGGTATTGGTAGCTGGATATAACACAATTGTAACCAGGTGTGCCTTAAAATCACCGCAGAAAAATAGACATATATTTTTAAAAATAATTCCAAGGAACAGAGATACAGTACGAGAAATATTATGGAATGCTGGATTACAGAAAGATGGATAAATGGGTCAGCGACCAGGAAAGTGAGGCACAGACTTCAACCGCGCCTTCAGCTCCCCTCTCGACTCTCTACCCCCTCCTCGCTCCCTCTCTTCCCTCCCCCCACCCTGACCATTTCCCCCCTGCTCGGGTCCCGACCCAACTGTCCAGGGCCTTGGGATGTCCTCCCGACGTGAAAGGCGCTCTATAAATGCAATCTTGTTGTTGTTGTTGTCTACCAGATTCACCCCAGGTCAATGCCAAACAACAACAACTTGCATTTATATAGGCCCTTCACGCAGGGCAGCGTCTCGGAGCGCTTTCAGAACAAAATAACCTTCTGAAGGAGACCACGCTGTCAGCTTGTGGAAGAGATGTTGTGTGTAATGCTTTACCCCTCACATTTTATTTTTCAAAAATAAATTATATTCAAAATTGCTTGGGGACAAAATGGAAACCTGGGCTACTTCATACTACGCAGGGCGAGACTTGGTGTAGCAATTGATCTCCTTCATTTCACTTTTTAACATGTTTGCACACTTCAATTCTGCCCAAAATCTTACTCGGAACAAACACTGTTTAGTGCACAACTTCCATGCATAATAATGATGCTGCGCACAGTTGGGTCTCATCCAGGTTAAACAAGAACATCTGAAACATGACAATATGTCTCATTTTTCCTCCTCCATGGTAAAGGTATATCCTTACAATACCTTTTTCTCATTTTAATAGATTTCAAAGTAAAGAATTATGGAGTGGAAGCATTACGGAGAAACTAGCCAGCCGTTTTATTGAATCTGATTTACTGAGATTATTAGAAATAGTTCAGGCCAAATCAATTGTACAATAATTCAGCAGCAGTGGAAACTGAATACACTCTGGCTTCCAAAGTACAGTATGAAGCAGGCTAAGGTAATGGGTAAAGCATAGAATAGCTACCAATATAAGCCACTGAGATCATACTGCAGAAATATGTCCTGCAGTGGAATGAACGTTATTTAAGTTTCATGGCTTGTGGCCCATTTTATATCATCATAATCCATTAACAGTGAACAAAAGAATAAATAATTTTGCTGTTAAAATGCTATTCAAGCTGGAGAGAGAGCACTATATATTTAAAAATGTTGGGTTGATTTGAAAATGTAACACTAGATAGAGTACTTCCTTTGAGAGCCTTACAATTCTACAGAAATAAAGCAGAGTGAAACTAGACAGGCTGCTCACAAACCAAGACTGGATAGCAGTCAATAATAATATTTGATACAGCACTTTATCACCTTTTAGGACGTCTCAAAGCACTTTGCAGAATATACTGTAAAGTGAATTGACTGTACATTTTCTGTGTATGAAACCTAGGTGTGCGGTTGGGTGGGTGGGGGGAGGAGAAACAGAACAAGGGTGAACATTATTTTGCAAAAGTCTGCAAAAATACAATTTTCAGGGCTGAGAGCTCTTGCAACACTGCAGTTGAAAAAAGTCAACACAAACATTGAAAATTCAAAGTCCTACAAGCTGCTGCTGCTGGTTTAATCAGAGGTTATACAAGTTGCGAGACACTCGCGTGGTTTTCACTCCACCAATCCTGATCATCCATTCCAGCTGCAGAGACAAACTTTTTTTATGCAACCACCAGATAACATTTGGTGTAGAGAACAGATCAAGTGCCAAACCTGACAAATGTACTTTTGTTGAAAATAAGAAGAAAGAGAGATTTAGTGAATAAACCATGTGGGATAATGATTTTATCGACAACTTTCAATCTCTGTCCATTTACTTTTCACTTTCTGTCAAACAAAAATCAAGTCACAGTATTTTAATTTGTAAGCGTTTCTTGAAACTCATTTTTGTATAGTGTATAAAAAATAATGTATCTTCAATGAAGTGGTTATAAGAAATGTTTTAACAATCATTAAACATATCAGCTTGGATTGAATTCCAGAAAACAGGACGTTTGTAAACATTCTGCCCTGCGCATTTGAGGCAATTTCATTGAGGAAAATCATTCAACAATCACAGTGATCTACTCCAGTGCTGTCAGAATGCTGGTGGCACCAGTTCAACGCTGGTACCATTTGAGTAGCTTTGCAAGCAGGAAGTATGCAATCATACTGCCATTCCAGGGTTGTCCTTGCATGTGGACACAAGTTTGTAAGTGGAGAGAGGAGAAAATGGGTTCAGTGCTCAAATGATTTAGTACAATATTATCACATCTTCTGACTGCTGGACTGTATTATACAGACTAATATTAGGCAGGCAGCCAGATCTCTACCCAATAATTGTAACACAATAATACAGTAATTTAAATTTGATATTGCACCTTGTCTGAAAAACATGAAGTGTCAAAGTGCTTCACAACCCATACTTTAAAGTGTGGTGATCAGTATTTTGTTGACAAATATGGCAGCATTTGGAGGAGAATTTGAAACTAATCAATTTGTCTTAAGGTAATCTTCTTAGGCGATTATAACACATCACTTCACCGATTGCACGGGTATTGAAACAGATTTGTAAGCTTTATCTGGTGCAAAGCCAAACACAACTTGCACTTATCGTGCCTTTCAGATCTCCTCTGCACTTTACTTTAGGATTTAATAATAATCCTTGCATTTGATACAATGCCTTAAAATATCGTAGTGCTTCATAGAATATACTCTAAAGTGAATTGACTGTATATTTTGTGAGTGGAACACTGCAGCCAATTTTGCACAGCAGTGTCCCAGAAACAGTCGTGGATTGAGTGATCAAATTATTATTTTTTTTGGAAGGATTATTACCCCCAGAAAAGCGAACCGCCAATCGACTAACAAACAGTTTTCTAGTTACTGCGAGGTAAACAGAGGCATGTGGGGTAAGGAAACTTGCCTAGGGTTTCAACCTGGCCAGGAATCGAACCCGGTTCATCTCGCTTGTGAGGTGAGTGCTTTAATCAATATGCTACAGGATTCTACAAGATCCAATCCAATAGGATTTTTCAAGCACAAGTCAACAAAAAAAAGTATTAAACGCAAACTCAATTCCCTTCAGCAAAACCATAAATCCCCCAAATAAAATTGTTCATAAATATCTAGGCTGATGTGGGACTTTGCTGTGCGTAAATTGGCTGCCATGTGCCCCTACAAAATAGTCACCAACTACACTTTACAGTAAATACTGTGAAGCACTTTTGAAACATCCTCTCGATATGAACTCTGCAGCTCGTGTACTGTCCCGCACCAGGCTTCGGGACCACATCACTCCCACCCTCGCTCGCCTCCACTGGCTCCCCATCCCCCAGAGGATCGAATTCAAGTTCCTCATCCTCACCTACAAGGCCATTCACGGCCTCGCTTCCTCCTACCTCTCCGACCTACTATCCCCCTACCTACCTGCCCGTACCCTCCGTTCCTCCGGCTCCGGTCTGCTCCACGTCCCCCGCCCCAATCGCCCTACCATCGGTGGTCGGGCCTTCAGCCTCTCAGCCCCGAGGCTCTGGAACTCTATCCCCCAGTGCCTTCGCCGCCTCCTCCCTCTCCTCCTTCAAGGCTGGTCTCAAGACCTTTCTCTTTGACCGAGCCTTCAGCTCCCCTCTCGACTCTCTACCCCCTCCTCGCTCCCTCCCTTCCCTCCCCTCACCCTGACCATTTCCCGCTGCTCGGGTCCTGACCCAACTGTACAGGGCCTTGGGACGTCCTCCCGACGTGAAAGGCGCTCAATAAATGGAATCTTGTTGTTATTGTTGTTGAAAGGTGCTACATCCAATACAAGGATTATTATTATAGCACCAGTCAGTATATATCCAACTGCAATTCCATTAACAGGAAGGAGCACTAGACAACTATCAAAGGCCATAATCCCAAATTGTTCTCAATGGACAGCAGAGATTAACTGTATCGCCAGCACTATTTTAGCAAAGATAATAATAATCCTTGCATTTGATATAGCGCTTTTCACATCTTCTAGATGCCCCAGAACAGTTCACAGAATATACTGTAAAGTGAATTGACTGTATATTAGTGGGCAAAACACGGCAGCCAATTGCGCAAAGCAGTGTCCCACAAACAGTCGTGGATTGAGTGACTTAATTATTATTGTTTTATTGAGGGACTATTATCCCTGGAAAAGCAATCTGGTGATAATTGAGGTCTGATATTACCTCAGACCTCAATTGAGGGATTATTCCATTAGCACTATGCAGTTACTTAGCCATCCGAGGGGAGAAGGAAAGGCGGAAAATACTCATATAACCTTTAAAACAGTTTCTCACCAGAATTTTTCCAGCTCTCTGTTAAAGAATTAGGTTTTGCATTATTGCTTGTCATACACCGACCGGTATGGCAGTATTCTCAGTTTCTGAGTCAGAAGGTTCAAACTAAACTCTGGGATTTATGATCACAGACGAGAATGATAGTTTAGTGCAGTAATAATAATAATCTTTGCATTTGATATAGTGCCTTATCACATCTTCTAGATATCTCAAAGTGCTTCACAGAATATACTGTAAGTGAACTGACTATATTTTGTGGGCGATAGATCAAAAAGGAAATTGGCAATCAGTTATTTTTGAAGAGCCTTAAAACTGCATTTAACATTCACAGCAATTAATATTAGTTTGAAACTTTTGTGATCATATATATATACACACACACACACACACCAGGAAGCACAATCCTTTAGATGAGATGTTAAACATAAGGTCCACCTTTCTTTCAGGTGAACTTTAGAGAATTCTTCCTCGGTTTCAAAAGAGAAAGGACTTTCTCTTGGTTTCCCTAATCCTCCAGATAATTGGCAATTGAGTCAATTTGAGTCAGTTTATGAGACCTTACTGGCAACTGGCTGACGTGTTTGCACATTAAACTTGATAAAAGATGTAATAAAAATTCAAGACAATTACTTGTAGTTCATAATTGCATTGCAATTGCTAGGATTCTGGAAAGAAGTGTGCAAATAATTAGATGTAGTCAATTGTACTTTTATGCACACATTTAAAGTAGCTAATACCTATCACCTTGAAAGACGGTACTCCTAAATTTGTGGTTGTTGCTTTGCCAAAAAAAGAATAAGTGCCAGGAAGTCTCCTCCAGTGCTCAAAAACATAAAGAACTATGTACCGCTGTAAACCTGTGTACAGGTTATAACACAGTCCAAAAAATGTGCCCTTTCACCCAGTTAGAAGAATAAGGAATAGATCAAAAATGACTGACTGTCAATGTTTTTGAAGAGCCTTAAAACTACATTTAACATTCACAGCAATTACTATTAGTTTGAATCTTTTGTGAACATATTTTCCTCAAACTAGTGCGACGATTGACAGATATAATCAAAGTGGTTATAAACCTGAAAAACTTCAGAAACTCCATTGATCTTTTTGTACAGTGTCACGGAGTAAAATCATTTTTTATTAAAGAAACATGATCTTTTTAAAAAAAACACTACAGTAACATGCTCACTTTGATAAACTGAAGGCGAGAAGAGGAACTATAGCAGTACATTTAAAAGAAAGTTTAAAGCCTGTATGCACAGAAAAAATTGAGCCAACCTGTTAGGGCTTTGGACTGTCGGGTTAACAGGAGCCGAGGGGGATGACTCCCTGCCCCCAATGATTGGTCTGCCCTTCCAGGTCCTCCCGATGAGCCGGGCTGGCTGTGCTGGTATTAGCAGTGCCCTGGAATACTGCAGATCCACTTGGGCTCAGGAACTGGAGGACACTCACACTCTCATTCAAATGATGCATTCTGGATAAGAGCTTTGGAATGTGAGTTCAATGCCTCAAGCCTTTTACTGACAACTTTGTCTCAGAGGCAAGATTACTATCAACAAAGTCAAACTGACACCTAACCTCAGTTGCAGCCCATTTGCCTTCGGCGGCAAGCTATACCGCCTTAGAAAAAAAAACTCCCTGGACTCTCCGAAATAAAAGCGCTCTCAATGACAAGCTATATGGTGTTGACCGATTAAATAAAACCTCTGGTGCAGTGGCGCTGGAACAATTTTTATATTGGGGGTGCTGAAACTGCTGCGCCCTGGAATAGATATGGTCGAAGCTGACACTCCAATGCAGCTCTGGTGCTGTGCTATATTAATGGAGATGCTGTCCTTGGGGCGAATCATTAAATCAATGTACTGTCTGCCTGTCCAGGTGGACGTTAAAGATTCCATAGCACTATTTGAAAAGAGAAGGGAATTTCTCCAGGTATCCTGGCCAACCATCCACATTTGCATCATGCCCATTTGTGAGACATTGCTGTGTGTAGATTACTTGGCACGTTTGGACACAAAATACACATAGTCACACCACTTTACCGTACATCCTATGACGCACTTTGATATGTCAATGAAGTGACAAGGCACTATATCAAAAACAAAGATTATCATGAAGTTTGGATTTTTGTGGAGGAGGCGGCAACACACAAGGAAACCCATCATCATACTTTGGCGTATCAATGCCATCAAAGTTCCATACGTGTCACTTAAACATAGGAATTTCCTGTGTCAGGAATGAAATGCACTCTCGCTGGAGGGCTGCATATTGCTCACTTAACTCCAGACGGCACAAGTCACAGGCCAGCAAGAGCTCAGACTTGGGCATTAGGTACCGCTGCAGTTTAACCAGCTAAAACTGCACAGCTTGCCATTGAAAGCACCTTCTAGCAAATGTATGGCTCTTTGTCCAGCTAGGACCACCCTACCTGTTGAGGTTTTGGCTTGCAGTTACAGGATTCGAATGGGAAGAATCCTTGCCCCCAGATCTGCCTTTCCTAATCCTGATGATAAGCCAGGCTGGCTGGTCGATCATCAACAGTGGCCTGTAGTACCATGGACCCCCCTGGCTCAGGAACCGGGCTACCAAGACACTGCAATTAAGGAGGAGGAAGTCTCCTGCTTCATTTCCATTTACTGATGGAAGCAATATTGTTGCAATTGGACAAAGCTACACTCAGCCAATTGGCAATGCAATTACAATCAAGAACTAACTATAAATTCTGTTTCCTGCTCTGAATCATTCAACAAATTAAAGCAATGTTGTATTGATTCCAGTACGATAAAAGTGATCTAAAAGAGAACTTAGGAAGAACTATCTCTTGCAGATGGTAGTGAGATTGTTGAACTCGCTGTCTGAAGCGGTGGTTAAATCAGATAGTGTAGATGCATTCAAGAGAAAGCCAGACGTTCCCAAGAGGGAGGGGAATAGAAGGGTATGGGAAAGAATAAGTTAAGATTTGTGTGGACTGGTTGGGCTGAGTGGCCTGTTTCCATGCTATAGATTTTTGTAACTTTGTAAGTGCCATTTCATGGCAGTACCAGTAGAGGTTTATGCGACTTGTCAGTTGTTTGATGTATGGCACAGCAGATGTCTTAGAACATACTTACTCTTGTCCTCTCATCTTAACAACAGTGACAGGTGAGGGCAGCAACCTGAATAGTCAGTGTCAGTGGACTACAGAAATGTGCCCATAGAGCCCGATCCAGGAGAAAAAAAAAAGAGAATGTATAATTACATAAACGATCAAAAGTGGGCAACCTGGATAATTATTGCTAGTCCAGGACGACTGAGACCCAATTGTGGCATTTTAATGCCATGTTTATAAGCTAACTCTGCTAAGACTAGGAAATTCACAGGGCTCTGTCAATATACGTAGAATTTACCAACTAAAAATCGATGGGTCAACTTGCACTTGCAAAGCAACTTTTACGTGCATTACACAGTCAAAGTGCCTTTCCAGAAAAGAGTGGAAATGCACATATTCATTCTCTTCTCTACCAAAAAGCTGGATCACTTAGTTTCACAGCAACAAGCCACTGTTTGTTCAGCAATATTGGTTTAATCAATACAGAATTGTAGGATCGTGAAGTGAGAGATGATGTAACCCGGCACAGAAATTTGTGGATTTACATGCAAAACCAAACCATGCTATTCACTTTGATGAAACCAATCGAGTTCAACGATGGCACCAGTAAAAAATTAAAGACACTGATTCCATTAGGATCCAAGAGACACTGGCATATATTATACTTTGCTAAGGAGAGGATTCTTATTACCAAATCTTAATCTTAAAAACATTCAAATGACAAACTATAACTGGTAGGTAGAATCAGAATTTTATAGCAAAGGAGGCCAGCTTTGTGGCCCATTATGTTTGAAAAAGCTATGCATTTATGTTCTTTCCCCATAATCTTGATTAAATATTTATCAAATTCCCTTTTAAACACTATTTTGAATTCTATTTCAACTATCGTTTTTGGTGAGGCATTTCATTTCCGAATAACCATTAAACAACCTCACACCCCTTTTTTTTTGTCATCCAAAGCAATCCAAAGCCTTAACGGGTAGGGTAGTATCAGCTGGACAAGAAGCAGGAAAGCTTGACAGACAGCGCTATGCAATTTTAGCTGGTTAGATTCCAGCAGTACCTCAATGCATGCTCTGGGGTCCCCAAGCCTTGGTTCTTGCTAACCTGTGTCTAATACTTTCCAGAATTGGGTAAGGAGGAAGCGTCCCTCCAGGGAGAGAGTGCACATTCTATTCCAACAATCTGTCTCCGAAATTTCTATGTGTAGGTGCCATACATGGAAAGCTCAGCTTGGTTTGCATGGTGATGGATTTCCAGCTGACAACCAAATAATTGTTAATCTTAAAATTGATACCTTGTATCCAATAACTGGATTTTACTAAATAATCCCTCCATTTGCTATTGTGCCTGCAAAATCAAAATATCTCATAGTATACAGTACTTTACAATAATTACTATTCAGTGTGTAATTATTAATACGAATGACCTATTTATCTGGAGGATTGATGGTCATGGTGCCAGAAGAAACACCCTTCTTTTTTTGAATAGTGTCATGCGTTCTTAAACATCCACCTAAAGAAAGACTGGAGCTCAGTTTTACACCTCAACCAATAGAACGCACATCTGACATTACAGCGCTCCACAACACTGCCCTGAGTATCATCCTAGATGGTGATCTCCAAACCCCTGATATGGGGCTTGAACCCAGTTGACAGTGAGACGACTATACTAACAACAAGCCAAGCAGACATCGCAATTAATTCAACGACAAAATTACATTTGTATAGTGCCTTTCACGTCGGGAGGACGTCCCAAGGCGGAGGACAGAGTTTCAGATCCGAGCTGGGGTTCAAGGCCGGGGAGCGTGGAAGGTGGTGGGGGTGGGGGAGAAGCAGGGAGATCGAAAGCATGGTCGAAGAGAAGGGTCTTGAGATGGGTCTTGAAGGTGGCAAGGGAGGGGATGAGGCGGAGTGACTGCGGGATGGAGTTCCAGAGGGTGGGGGCAGAGTGGCAGAATAGTGGGGCGAGGCAGGGGACATGAAGCAGGCCGGAGCCCGCTGAGTGGAAAGAATGAGCAGGATGGTAGGGGATTAGGAGATCGCAGAAGTAGGGGGGAGCAAGCCCACGGAGGCCTTTGAAGGCGAGGACCAAGATCTTGAACTATATCCTCTGTGTCCTCTGGAAGCCGGCGGACGAGGATGGGAGTGATAGGGTCACGGAGCCTGGTGCGGGAGAGGACACGGACTGCAGAGTTCTGAATGATCTACAGCCTATGCAGGGAGGAACTGGGGAGGCCGACAAGCAATGAGTTTGCATAGTCAAGCCTCGATGTAATGAAAGCATGAGAGTTTCGACAGCAGAGCCGGACGATGTTGCGGAGGTGGGGGAAGGCAGAGCATGTCATGGCGCAGATGTGCGGTAGAAAGGATAGTTGAGAGGGTCAAACGAGATGCTAAGGTTCCGGACTGGTTTGGCAAGGTGGAATGTGCAACCATGGATGGTGATGCTGTCAATGTCTGAGATGAGGAGGCTCTGGAGGGAGCCACTCAGGAGAGCCTCGGTCTTGTTCAACTGAAGAAAGTTAGCTCTCATCCAGGACTTGATGTCGGACAGACATTCTGTCAGGACAGCAGTGGTCCTGGAGTCAAGGGTGGAGGCAGTGAGATAGAGTCGAGCGTCATCCGCAAAAATGTGGAAGTTGACCCGATGTCTGCGGATGATGTCACCAAGAGAGAGCATATAAATATTGAAGAGGAGGGAACCAAGGACAGAGTCCTGAGGAATGCCACACGAGACAGTGCAAGGGCTAGAGGAGAAACCGTTTGTGGAGATGAAGTGGAGGCAGAGTGAGAGATACGATCTGAACCAGTCAAGGACAGAGCCGTGAAGGTTGAGGTGAGAGGAGAGGTGGTGGATGAGGAATGAGGATACAGTGGTCGATAGTGCTAAAGGCAACAGAGAGGTCAAGGAGGCAGAGGGAGCCCTGGTCGCAGATGGACAGAATGTCATTTGTCACTAAAATAATGCCACTTCACTATCAGCAACCAGACAATTTTAATATCAATCACTAGGATTTGGAGAGCACATTTTAGCTGCCTCCTGGCACACACCACCTGGAAAGTGGCAACAACAACAACATGCACTTATATAGCTCTCTTCATGTAGGATGACATCTTGAAACACTGCACAGGGTTGGACACCAAGCTAGAAGGAAGAAGGGGAAAAAAAAAGAGATGCCAATTGACTGGTCAAAAAGCATCATACTGAAGCATGATATCGTTATCTAAATTATGGTATGCACTGGATTCTTTTGCGTTGTTGTGCTTAATTTTGCAAGTGTTGCTCAACAACAACTTGCATCTATATAGCATAGCGCCCCTCACGCAGGATAGCGTCCCAAAGCACTCTAGATAACTCATTGAATTTGTGCTACTACAAATATTCGTGGAAGTGTAAATCTGGCAAAAGAAAAGTGATAATTCAAGGTTAATTGATTAAACCAATCCTCTATATCCCACAAGTCAACCAACAATCTAACAGTTTACTTTGGTATTCACCTCAAGGTGTAGGCAAATAGCTCCTCTGCCTACCTATAGTAACAGTCACTACGATCGGCAATAATTACTTGTGAAGTATTTAGACATGAAAAAGATACTAAACATCTTCGTAGGACAGTCAATTCAAATCTAGACTCGATACAAAAATATTCCTCTTCAATCTGTATTCTCAGACATTTCAAAAAATAACTTTACTGATTGTTTTTACAATAATAAAGAATCAAAAGTTAAAATAGTGTAGAAATTATGCCTTAATGAATCTCATGCAGATTTGCACTGATTCCTATCCAATGATCCTCCCACCCCACAAACACACACTACAAAGTACACATGCACTAATATCAGGATCAGAGCACCTCATAGTCCAATAGTGAATATTCACACATTAAAGATGGCAACTTGGTCAAGTTACCCAAGCAAAATCAGCCTTTGTGGAATAATACAATATACATTTATATAAGGCCTTGCACATTGGGAGAACGTCACAAATTTCCTTGCAGAACGGAGCCGAATGCCAAACACAGTGAACAATGTCTTCAAAAGAGTAAGGGAGGGGGAAAATATGACACTTTGTTAATAAGTATTATCTGAACCCTTCCACTGGATTCAGTCTTCTTTTTATTGAATAGGAGGTTTTTACAATACAAGTTGGTCAATTCTAATTACAAGAAGTCACATTTCTGCTTGCAAGAATGCTACAATTTTTTAAAATTAAGAAATCACTTTACATAGCATTCATAGCATTCAACAATTGCTTTAGCGTGGGCATTCGGTGCTGAGCCTCCCACAATGTCAGTGTTTATTCATTCACTCTTATAAAGTCGTTTAAATCACATCTGCAGCCTCCTTAACAATGGACATTGCTGAAATGAAAAACGTCTGAGGAAGACTGCTCATTAGCCACTCCTTTTTTGTATATAAAAAGGAAAAGGTATTCTGTTATCATGGCCTTTCAGCTAAACATTCTCTACACTACCTGTAATTTATCAACCTGCCTTGGAAATTCTCACTCACTGCACAACAATAAATTAATTTCTTGGCCATCCCCACTCACTCTATACTGAACTGTACAATAAAAATCACTTTGCCTTTGTTAAAAATCTCTCTCAAACACACAAATGTATATCCTGGCAAGATTTCTTCCAGAAGTGTTTAATATTCCACACACTCCGTACACGATTGACATTTTTCAACCAAAGATCATATTCAATATCTCTTGCAAGATAATAATTACACCCTAACCTTTGGCCACCCACAGCATTCCATCACAATTTATTTCCCTAATGATGCGAACTAAACATAGTGAAAAGGGCATTTTCACGGAAGGCAACTTCCCACTCTGTGCCACTAAGCATGAGCGCTCCAATACTAACTGCAATTCCACCATTTTTAGCTTCTAGACAGTTTGCGCCAAATAGTGCCATGATGGCTCCTTGATAACAGTTCAGACTCTACATACAATCTGTTAGATTTCAAACAAAATCAGAAGTCGCTGGGAACACTCAGCAGGTCAGGCAGCATCTATCGAGAAAGGAAAATGAGTCAATGTTTTGGGTCCACAACCTTTCGTCAGAACTGGTTGTGGACCCGAAACGTTGACTCACTTTTCTTTTTCCATAGATGCTGCTTGACCTGCTGAGTGTTTCCAGCAACTTCTGTTTTCGTTTCAGATTTCCAACATCTGCAGTATTTTAAGTGTAGTCTCAAAATTCATCTTCTAAGATAAGTTTTGAAATTCCTTTCCCATTTCACGACTAGGGATAAAAATTGTCATGTGTTGCAATTACCCTCTCTAAAACTTAAGGAATATGCAAGCAATTTTTATAGCAAAAATGAAAAAATATATTATCTGCAATGATGAGAAAGTAATGTTCTCCACCTTCCCTCACCCAGACTGTAATCACCAACAGAAACGTACACCTATTTAGTATCGATCGACTTGGATGAACATCTCAAAGTGGCCACTGAACTAGTACAAGGAATTCCGCCCACCCCCAAAAAATTCTGGCATCCAACCCAACGAGTTGCTCAGGTCAAGTACTGATTTAAGCTCCATTCTACTAAGACTCAATAAATATGATTACAAATATATAATTGCTTTGTTTTTCCAGAGATGAAAGATGATCTTTAGGCCTACTTTAATAATTGCTATTGTACGTGTGGCACAGAGCAATATATATTTTCAGCGTAGGTTCTAACAAAAACTCAGATTCAGCTGAAAAACTCATTCCAAACAAAATTGAATGTACGTATTCAATTACAGTGGAGTTCCAGTATAATATAGTAAATCCATAAAATCCCACTGGCTCTATAACAGGGCACAATCGCCAGTCAACACTTCCGCAGTAACTGGACATGTGTCCAGAAAGACAATGCACTTCAAGATATTAGCCGGCTTTTTGCAAGATAAAGAAAGTGACTGACATCAGGTCCACATTTCAACACTTAAGCAAAACATCGCAATAATGAAATGAGTGATAACAGTGTTCAACTATATATCTAAAGGCAAAGAGTAAAGCTTAAAATTGAAGCAACATTGTTGAATTAATACACCAGTCCCCATTAATTCACATGAATAAGGTCTGCGTCCTTTTCTGTGCCAGGCTCTGCAAGTCACTCGGGTCCATCCCTCAGCAGATAGCGCTCAAGATCCCCAAGCTCACATTCAAATTCCTCACCAGTCTTGCCCCACTCTACCTCTACGAACTCCACCAACCACAACGCTCCAGCCATTCCCTTCACTCAGCGAACACTATCCCACTTCATGTCCCCCATCCCACCATCGACAGGCATTGACAACCCAGCCCACCCCATCTCTTAGGCTTCCCCTTCTCCCCCAGCTCAGATTCAACAGTTTTTTTTTGTTATTTAGATTCATTCAAGCATCAAATATCCTGCTGAATTAAGGTCCGTTAAATACGGTTCAAACACAGCTACCACCAATTTCAGGTTTAAGATCGACATTGAACTCGGGGAGTTTTGAATTCCTCAATTAAACTTTGCCCTGTTGCAAAGCACTCAATATAGCAATTTAGAAATCAGGCACCAAACCCTTGGAAAGTTGAGCACCATATTCGACAATATTTGAAGACATTCCTCTATCCCCTCTAAACACTTAGAAAATTCTTTAGTTATAAACACACTGCTATTTTATCTCAATTCTACAGCATTCATTTTCTTGCAGTCTGAAAGCAATTTGATGTTTCCAGATCACAAGTATAGATAATAATAATTATGTGAGAGGGATTAATTGAGCAGGATTATAAGGCAATAATTGAATTTGAGGGATATCATGAATTGTAACCAATTTAAAATAGTCCCCCGATTATAGCTTTGAAACTACTCCCAAACATCCAAATATATAAATTTAATGTAAGGTTTTATTCAGTTTTGGTGCTCACAGCTTTTGCCAGTGTAGTTACTGAATCTGAACAAAGTGCACAACCAGCTGTATATTTACCGAAATGTACAAATAGCTCTATCTGCATTGACCAGGTCAAGTACATAAACAGTTTGATTTAATTCAACCTTCGCTGCAATACAAAATGCAACTAAGCAATTCATTCTATAAAAGTAAATCAAATATCCCAGAAATCAGGACTTCATTTTCTTTTAAAAAATAACATAACTTTTTTAAAAAATCACATAACTCCACACTTTGACAGTAAAATTCCCTTTTGTGTCACAAGATGTGAAGTAAAAATTCAACAGCAGTAAACACTCACTGGGAAACAAACTACAGTAGAGTCCAAAGTGCAATTTCCTGGAAAGTGGCAGTAATATTAATGACTGCATCTGATATATTTGCTCATCACATCAACATATCTCAATGCACTTTTTTATCAAGTGGACTATGTTTAATTTGCAGGTGAATGCAGCAGCCAATTGCACACAGCAATATCCTTGACAATGCAAATTGGCTGTGACACACAGCATTGTATTGAGTGTCAGATTAGTCTATAGGCTCAACGTCCCAACATTATTATAATAATACTTGCACTTGATATAGTGCTTTTCACGTCTTCTAGACGTCTCAAAGCGCTTCACAGAATATACCGTAAAGTGAATTGACTGTATATTTGTGGGCGAAATGCGGCAGTCAATTATGCACAGCAGTGTCCCACAAACAATCATGGATTGAGTGACCAAATTATTATTTTGTTGAAGGATTATTACCCCCAGAAAAGCAATCTAACAACCAGGTTCCTTACTTACTGCTAGGTAAACAGAGGCGTGTGAAATAAGGAAACTTGCCCAACATTTTGCCTTGCCGGGAATCGAACCCTGGTCTCTAGTTTGCGAGGCAAGTGCTCTAACCACTGAGTTACAGGACTCATTGGGCTTCAACTCACATCTTTCTGATTAAGAAGAGTGCTACTAACTGAGTGAGGCTGACACCAGTATTGCAGAAAAAACATTTCAAGTGCAGAATTTTTTTTGAAAAAAAAGGTTTGTATTCCAACAGATGCAACGCTATTTCAGGATTCTAATTACAGTATTTAAACCATCCAGGATCTTCCGATAGTTATCTGGCAACACACACTGCATTTAATTAGGGAAAGAGTTTCCTCCCGTTGTCCTGGCCAACAATCTCCCACGTAAAAATTGGTCATTCATTTCATGCTCTTTGTGGGATATTACAAATTGGATGCTGTTTGCCTAAAATTACATAGTCACTGTACTCTACAGTAATTCCCTTGGAGAAATCCTTCTGATATGAAAGGTGCTATATCAAATGCAAGAATTACCACCACAAAACTTTTACCTTTTATGAAAGCGTACGATTTATATTCCATTAATTTCAAGTAAAATATATCTATGGGTGCATTTATATAGCACAACAATAATAAACTGTCACAAAGAGATTCACATAGAATTGCTATAAAATGTAGTGATTACATTTGTAGTCCAAAACTACAGGAACGTTGCACACCACAACAACCCACAAACAGTCCTAAAGTTTTTTTTTGAGTAGTAGAGTTGATCAGCCGGGTGTCTCACACATGTAGAAATCCATCACCGTGCATAGGAGCACCCAAACCAGTCAGAGTTCCACATACACACAGCCAGTTTGAGGGTGCTATAGAGGGGTCAGAATCAGGAACCTTGGCTGGTTTTCCCCTCCCAAACCTTACAAAGGCAAGAGACAATTTAGCTTTCCCCTTGCAGCCCAAGCCGAGATAAGCAAACTCAGGACGGATGGGGATTTGAATCAGCGAGCTCCTGGCCTCGGGGCAAAGTGGTACCAAAAGAAGCCGCTGACATTCATATCAATGCAGGTTACCTGGACCCAAGTTTTAAATTTGGGGAGGAAGAAGCATGCATCATCTTTTGGCACTATAACGTTAGAAGCAACACCCTAATGATTAGACACCACTCTTATAAAGTATCAAAAAAAGTTAACGCCTTTGCTTGATTTGCCCCAATACAAATAAAAAAAAACCTGAAGACCCGCCTAGCTCAGGCGGACTACCGAGAGCGCCAGAGAGTTGGCTCGATCCAGACATTCGATTGCCAAACAGGTCACCTTTGGCGCCAGTTCAGATCCAAAGAGACCCCACCCGCCCCCTCTTAACACGGTACGTTTGATATGAAAAAAAATCATATCCAAAAAATCCAAACATGTTGAGATGGGGTCTCGCAAAGGGTGGTGTTTGGAGTTTTAGGAAAGTATCCTCTGCAGTGCGGAGAGGCTGTAATGTGTCAACTGTAACCTTTAAATGCACTCAGTGTCGATGATGTATATACTGATGCACAACCAACACACGTCCAGCCATCTGTATAAAGAGGATTTAACTGTTTGAACTATTACAGTGAGGGGGGGAGGGAGGAGGGGGGACTGTACAATACTGACACACAAGATGGACTCTTCCCAATACTCCCCCCAACCCCAGTGCATCTCTCTCTCTCTCTCTCTCCCCCCCACCCCCCCCACTGGATCAGCCACACGGCACTGCAACAAAAGCAGCTGTTGCCCCTTTGCCTTTAACGGTCATTTTTAATAATTTTTTTAACATATATATCAAAAATACAAAAACGCACCCAAAAAAAAAAGGAGCGCATCAGAGAACCAGCGCACCTCTCCTCCCCGAGGAGGGGAGGGGGGGGGGGGAGTTAATTCCTTCCTCTCTTCTTGGGAAGGGGATTATTTCAGATGATCGTTATATATATATATATATATATATGTGTTAGTGTGTGGGGGGGAGGCTCCTCAGTGACCCTCGGGGGGGGGGGGAGGCTCCTCAGTGACCCTCGGGGGGGGGGGGAGAGGCTCCTCAGTGACCCTCGGGGGGGGGGGGAGCTCAGTGATCCTCGGGGGGGGGGGGGGGGGGGAGGCTCCTCAGTGACCCTCGGGGGGGGGGGAGAGGCTCCTCAGTGACCCTCGGGGGGGGGGGGAGGCTCAGTGATCCTCGGGGGGGGGGGGGAGGCTCCTCAGTGACCCTCGGGGGGGGGGGGGAGAGGCTCCTCAGTGACCCTCGGGGGGGGGGAGGCTCAGTGATCCTCGGGGGGGGGGGGGGGGGGAGGCTCCTCAGTGACCCTCGGGGGGGGGGGAGAGGCTCCTCAGTGACCCTCGGGGGGGGGAGAGGCTCCTCAGTGACCCTCGGGGGGGGGGGGGGGGGAGAGGCTCCTCAGTGACCCTCGGGGGGGGGGGGAGAGGCTCCTCAGTGACCCTCGGGGGGGGGGGGGGGGGGGGGGGGGGGGGGGGGGGGGAGGCTCCTCAGTGACCCTCGGGGGGGGGGAGGCTCAGTG
The DNA here is from genome assembly GCF_018977255.1 of Callorhinchus milii. NCBI lineage: Eukaryota > Metazoa > Chordata > Chondrichthyes > Chimaeriformes > Callorhinchidae > Callorhinchus > Callorhinchus milii. The sequence continues at coordinate 57,225,075 of NW_024704742.1, read as the reverse complement.
ACCCTCGGGGGGGGGGGATCCTCAGTGACCCTCGGGGGGAGGGGGAGGCTCCTCAGTGACCCTCGGGGGGGGAGAGGCTCCTCAGTGACCCTCGGGGGGGGGGAGAGGCTCCTCAGTGACCCTCGGGGGGGGGGGGAGGCTCAGCCCGAGCGCGGGAACCCCCGAACCCCGAGCGGCCCCACGTTCCACACCGACCATTGTCATCGTAACAATGCGGGTGGAACCCCGGCCCCGCGCTCCACAGCCCGCGCGTGCGCGGGGGCCGGGGGGGGGGGCACGAGCGGCGCGGCATTGGCTGCGGTCTCCAGAGCACAACCTCACAACCCCCCACTCTCCCTCTCCCGCCCGACATGCCCTCCACTCACCCCTCCTTTACCCCTCACTCCGTCTCTCCCTCCCCCTCCCTCACTCCCCCTCCCCCTCTCACTCCCTCTCACCCCCCCTCACTCCCCCCCCCCTCACTCCCCCCTCTCTCTCCCTTCCCCTCACTCCCCCCCCTCTCTCTCCCTCACTCCCCCTCCCTCACTCCCCCTCTCTCACTCCCCCTCTCTCTCACCCCCCCCTCTCTCACTCCCCCTCTCTCTCACTCCCCCTCTCTCTCACTCCCCCTCTCTCACTCCCCCTCTCCCTCACTCCCCCTCTCTCCCTCCCTCCCTCCCTCCCCCTCACTCCCCCCCTCTCTCTCCCTCTCCCTCACTCCCCCTCTCTCTCCCTCACTCCCCCTCTCTGGAGGTTGTCTCGCCCTCGTGCGTTTCTCGACTGCAAAATGATGTAGTGTAGGAAGGCGGCACTGACCTCTCTCTGTCTCCCTCCTGAGCCGCTTCCTCCTCCACCACCACCACCACCATGTGTGTGTGTGTGTGTGTATGTGTGTGTCTGTCTGTCCACTTAACACTCAGCCGCTGATTTTTTTTTAACCACCGACTTCTCAGTGGCGCAGCTGCAGCCAATCGTCTCCGCGCGGCTCAGCCCCAGAGAGAGTGAGAGCGACAGTGAGAGTGAGCGGGAGCGGCTCTGCTCGGCCCGGCCCGGCCCGGCCCGGCCCGGGGGGTCCTAGCGTCCGCCCGCTTGTTGCAGCAAAGCGCACCATCGCCCACAATTCACTTGAGGCCCTCGTGTTAGCAGTGCACCGCTCACCCCATCACTGCCTGGACTGCTCTTCTTGTGAACTAAACACCGCACTATTACACTTTGCTTGTGAACTTGACTGCCATGAACAGCAGTGGGTAATAATGATAATAATAATAATCCTGGCATTTGATGTAGAATCGTACAATATTACAGCACAGAAGAAGGCCCCTCGGCCCATCGTGCCAGTGCTAGCTCTTTGGAAGAGCTTCCCAGTCAATCCCACCCTCTTCCTCCCCTCTTTCCCCATATACTTGCAATTTTGTCCTCTTCAAGTACCTATCCAATTCCCGTTTGAAAGTTGTTCTTGAATCTGCTTCCACCGCCCTTTCAGACAGTAACAGCTCTCTGTATGAAAATGTCCTCATCTCCCCACTGGTTCTTTTGCCAATTATCTTGAATCTATATCCCCTGGTTACCGACCCACCTGCCAGTTGAAACAGTTTCTCCCTATCTACCCTGTCTACTCTTATCAAAACCCCTGATTAATTTTGAACATCTCTATTGAATTGGAATGGCAAGAGATGTGAAGGATAATAACAAAAAGTTTTTAAGTTACATTTTGAGTAAAAGAAAAACAAGCAATGGAATAGGGCCACTGAAGGTGGGAGAGAACATAACAAATAATGCTTCACAGGCTGCAATAGTGCTAAATAAGTTTTTTGCATCAGTTTTTACCAAGGAGGAGACGGGTAACATCTGATCTGGAAAGAGAATTCAAGGATGTCCCAGGGAAAAGTTGTGACACTATTCATAACATTACCAGCATGGTTGCCAAACAGTTGTGTAAACTTAAGGTAAATAAATCTCATGGGCCTGATAAATCACATCTGAGGATCCTTAAGGGACTAAGGGAGGAAGTCCCAGAAACTCTGGCACAAATCTTTCAAAAATCACTGAATACTGGTGAGGTGCCGGGGGACTGGAGAAAGGCAGATGTTACTCCTATTTTTAAGAAAGGTAACAAAACGTGACCCAGGAAACTAAAGGGCAGTAAGTTTGACGTCCATTGTGGGTAAAATGATGGAAACACTTATGAAGGATAAAATCATGGAGTATCTGGACAGAAATAAAATCATAAACGATATGTGTTCATGAAGGGGAGGTCTTTCCAATCTAATTTACTGGCATTCTTTGACAGTGTGACAAGGGAGCTTGATAAGGGTAAGGCTGTGGATGTTGTATATCTGAATTTCAGTGAAGCCTTTGATACAGTTCCTCTTGAGAGGCTGGTAGTGAAAGTGAAGAAAGCGAGAATCAGTGGAGGTATATTTCAATGGATACACAATTGGTTGACCAGAAGAACCCAGAGGGTGGTGGTACAGGGAATGTCATCAGACTGGGAAAATGTTACCAGTGGAGTTCCACAAGGATCTGTCTTGGGACCTCTTTTGTTTAATATTTTTACAAATGATCTGGAGTCACAAGCACAGTGGTTAAGTTTGTAGATGACACCAAGCTAATGAAGGTGGCAGATTGCGAAGCTGAACATGATAGGTTACAGGAGGATTTGAACATACTTGGGAATTGGGCAGATCGGTGGCAGATGAAATTCAATGTGGAGAAATGTAAAGTACTGTCACATGTGGACAAACAAATCCTGGAAGGGATTATTATTTGAACAGAAGGAAAATAATAAGTATGAAAAATGAAAAGGACTTGGGAGTCCTGATTGACAATAAATTTAAACTCTCCCAACAATGCTCTGTGGCAGTGTGGTATAGAAAGGATAATTAATGGTCAACCAAGACCCCAAGATTCTGGACTGGCTTAGTAAGGTGGAGTGTGCAACCATGGACGGTGATGCTGTCAGCGCCTGAGGTGCGGAGGCGCTGACAGGAGCCAATCAGGAGGGCCTCGGTCTTGTTGACTCTCAACTGAAGAAAGTTAGTTCTCATCCAGGACTTGATATCTGACAGACATTCTGTCAGCACAGCAGTGGTCCTGGAATCAGGGGTGGAGGCAGAGAGGTAGAGTTGGGTATCATCCGCACACATGTGGAAGTTGACCCCATGTCTGTGGATGTTGTCACCAAGAAGGAGCCTGTAATTGAAGATGTGGGACCAAGGACAGAGCCCTGAGGAACGCCGCACAAGACGGTGCAGCGGCTAGAGGAGAAACCGTTTGTGGAGATGAAGTGGTGGCAGTGTGAGCGGTACAATCTGAACCTGTCAAGGACAGAGCTGTGAAGGTTGAATATAGATCATGACAGGCTGTTTCAACTTGTCCAGAATAGTAAAAGCCAGAGGACACGGCCTGTGATTGAACGGGGGTAAACTCAGAACGAATCTACGCAAACATTATTCAGTGAGCGAATTGTGAACCTGTGGAACCTGTAAGCGAATAGTGAACCGGAGACGGTTGAAGCAGGAAGTGTTAATTCTTTCAAACACAGATAAGATAGTTTTCTTTTAGGAAATAATATTATGGGATATAGTACATAGGTAGTTTGGGACATATGGGCATGCAACCACCAGGAAGGTGGAAGGCGAACTAGATGGATCTTGGTCTTCTATCGTCTAGCATTTCTTATGCTCTTATTAAATCTTCCCTTAACCTTCTCTGCTCTAAGGAGAATAATCCCACCTCCAGCCTCTCCACATAACTAAAGTCCCTCATCCCTGGTATAGTTTTAGTAAATCTCTGCACCCTCTCCAATTCCTTGTTATCCTTCCTAAAGTGTGGTGCCCAGATTTGGACACAATAGTCCAGCTATATATTATATATATAACATCCAGGCTTAACTATGCAAACTCCCTGCTTGTCGGCCTCCCCAACTCCTCCCTCCATAGGCTGCAGATCATCCAGAACTCTGCAGACCATGCCCTCTCCCACACCAGGCTCCCTGACCCTATCACCCCCATCTTCGCCCGACTCCTCTGGCTTCCCATCACACAGAGCATACAGTTCAAGATCCTGATCCTCACTTTCAAAGCCCTCCAAGGCCTTGCTCCCTCCTACTTCTGCAACCTCCTAACCAACTACCAAGCTGTCCGCTCCCTCCACTCAGTGGCCTCCAGCCTGTTTCACATCCCCCGCCTCACCCACCCCACCATTGGCGGATGGGCCTCCTGTCACTCTGCCCCCACCCTCTGGAACTTCATCCCACAGTCCCTCTGTTTCACCCCCTCCCTTGCTTCCTTTAAGACCCATCTCAAGACCCTCCTCTTTGACCATGCCTTTGGTCGCCTTCCTGCCCCCCCACTGCCCTCCATCCTCCCCGATCCCGACCCCCAAGCTCGGGTCTGAAACACTGATTATCCAGCACCTTGGGATGTCCTCCCGACGTGAAAGGCGCTATACAAATGTCATTTTGTTGTTATATATGTGGCGTTTTATCACATCTTCGTGACATCTCAAAGCGCTTCACAGAATAAACTGTAAAGTAAATTGACTGCATTTTGTGGACGATATTAATGCCTGCTGTCAATGGCATGAATACACATGTTCCATGATGACATCCCTCCCCCTTGCATGCAACACGTTGAAACCCATGTAAATGCACTTGGGACCTGCATCATGGAATAAGCAAATTTGAAAGGAGGCAGAAAAATTGTAAGCAATCTATTTTTGTTCTGCTTTTCTTGGCTTCCAAAGAAGCAAAAACACATACTAAGAAACATATCATAGTTGTCTCATCAAGCCATTTTATTACATTCCAAATGACCACAGTATTTTTGCCTCTATTATTTCAAATGGTTGATTACTTCAAACAGTTATTGCTATTTGAATGAAAAAGCTTTTACTTGTCTGAATTGTCACTAATTTTCATCTGACGTATAGGGTGCTATATTCAGTAAATGCAAGTTGTTGTCATTGTTCTAAGGGACATCTTGGCTTTGGAAAAGGTACAGGAAAAAGTAATGTGATTGATAGCTGGAATTAGGCATCCGATTTACAAGCAGATGTTGAAAAACCTGGCGTTGTTCATACTGAAGAATAGAAACTTCGAGGGAAATCTTATGAGAGTGTTCAAGATGCTAGTGGACATAGATAAATTGAAACCCAACGATTTGTTTAACATGTTAAAAGAATATCTAGGACAAAGAGTCATGGAGTCAGAAGAGGGAAGAGAAACAACATTGAATTACTTCACACATTGTGGTGAATAAATAGAATATACCATCCAGGGAGGAAATGGAAACAGAAGTGCGTCAGATCACATTGGATTGTGGATCTAATGGGTCAGCATGACACAATTCTGTTTACTGGAAAGAGCTGCTTTTGGGATTCTCTTTGGGTTGCTACTTCTGATCACGAACATTGCATATTATGTAATGTAACTTTACACAGTAATCCATAAATAACCTAATGTATAAATTAACCTGTTCATTGTGGAGCATATCCAATTAATTTAATAATAATAATTATAATCCTTGCATTTGATATAGCGCTTTTCACGTCGGGAAAACGTCCCAAAGCGCTTCACAGAACACACTGTAAAGTGAATTGAACGCGGCAGCCAATTGCGCACAGCAATGTCCCACAAACAGTCATGGATTGAAAATGATCAATTTATTATTGTTTTTGGTTTTGGAGGGATTATTATTAGGCGTGTGGAGTAAGGAAACTTGCCCAAGGTTTCACCCTGACTGGAATTGAACTCAGGTCTCTCACTTGCAAAGCGAGTGCTCTAACCACTGAGTTACAGGACTCCACAAAGTCATGTTGCCAATTTAAAATTTAAAAATAGAGCACAGGAATAAATAATAATAAGCCTTGCACTTTATGTCGAGCCTATAATATCGAAATGTCTCAAAGCATTTCATTTATAATTGCTGTCAAGTGCAGTCAATATGTGTTTGCAAACAGCAAGGTCCTATAAACCTATGATGTGAATGGAGGATTATTGGCCAGGACAGAATTCAGCATTCTACATTAGAACAAACAAATATGTTACATTGTCTTACATTATATTAGTGCATTATATTATATGGGAATGGATGTAATAATTAGATGGCAGAAATAAAGTTCACATTTGCATTTGTCACAAGTCAAGCCACCCTTTACTGAAATACATTAATGGCGGCACAACCGTAAATAACCAAATATTTCAGAAACTAAAGTTCAAGGGAAGTCTTTTGAAGGTTGAAGCTTAGGTGACAAGGAAACATACTGAAGGGTTGGATCAGCAGACCTGATAGATCATCCTGGAGACATAAAAAACATAATTCTATTAATTCTTTTGGACTGGGACATGCATTGGAAATGGAAAAGTATTGCTGGTGCCAGAGAGACTCCTATTATTCAGTTCAAGCACAGCAGAGGAAGCTAAGATTTTATGACTTCTCAAATGGATATGAGCAAGTCCATTAAGGAGGATGTTATGAACAGTGCTTCCAGAATGCTGCTATTGTATAAATGACTGAAAAATAAATGATTCCACATTTACCACTTTTGGAAACTGGACTTTTTCCCAATGGCCAATAATCCCCCAAATAAAATTGGTTATTCACTTCATGGCTGATTGTTATTATTATTATCACATTCATTGTCAAAAGTAACTTGTTTCTGTATCTGATAACTTACCATTGAAAATTGCTGTATATCAGAACAAAATATATATCTAATCCACTTTGCAGTATATTCTACCAAGCATTTTGAGCCGTCTTAACAATGCAATAAGATGCTATATCAAATGCAAGGATTATTATTATTATTAATAGTGGGCTAACATCTGAGTTAAAGAGAAATGATTAGACAATTTTCCCAATGTTCAGGAACAATCGCCCTTCTTTCTAATACTTGTATATATGTGTGCACACTGTGATATTACCTGTGGTACATGCTCATTTCACAAGCGGTAAGTACAAATATAATTTATAATCGGGTCAATCATCTGGGCAGAACAACTTTCCTACAGATTTGTTTTGGTCAGCTCAGAGTCAGATCCATGCAGAAGCTCATCACCATGCTTAAGAGTATCCGAACCAGCCTGAGAGTTCACATAGGTATATAATAATAATAATTCTTGCATTTGATATAGGGCCTTATCATATCATCGAGATGTCTCAAAGCGCTTCACAGGATATACTATAAAGTGGATTGACTGTTTATTGTGGGCAAAAAATCACTACACATCGAGTATCACCTACACATCAATGCAGTACAAATATCACCTACACATCAAAATTTCCCTGTGTCTGGAATGGAATGCACACTCTCCCTGGAGGGACATGGAATTCTGTGGGGACAGGAAAGGGAAGGAAGCATCAAAACTAAAATTAGGTTTCATTATAAGCTTTAGTTTGCTATTCACAGATTTGTACTGTTCAAATATACTTTTAGAGTTTCACCCACTTTAAGGGATTAATGAAACTTTGAAAAGGCTATGAACTCTCAGAAATTCTTATTTCTCTTCCCTAGTTCTTATATATAGCTAAAATGTTAATCCTTCTCAAGGACTGAATTCCTTGATCCAATTATGGATCTGTCTGAATATGTTTAATGTATCATAACTGGATGCAGTCTAATGGAGCAGATTTTTTTTGAATAATAACCCAAATAGAGTCACTACTGCCAATGAAGATGAAGGATAGGGGACTGGAGGTTACTAAATTCCCTGGAGTTAAATCAGACATGATGTAGTTGAGTACTGTATTTATTCCATGAATGATGAAAATCATATACAGTAACTCACAATTGACAAGTTATTCTATTTTAGAATTATTTCTAGAAAATTCCCTTCCAGTCCGCTCTCACCTCTCTCTCTCTCACACACACACCCCCTCTCTAAATTATTTATCAGATTGGGCTCTTGTCTAACTTAATAAATAATGCTATGAGTGCCATCCCTTTTCTCTACCCTCTGCACCGTCTCCTCTAGTCCCCTTTATGCCTGTAGGCTGACCATCCCCTGTTGATCCCTTTGCTTTATTGTCCCGGCATACAGGTTTTACCTGCCGCCCGACCTGAATAGCCTTCTCCCAAATTGCCCAAATTCTACTCCCCACCCATCGCTACTTGCACTTAGTTCTTCTTTCCCACAGCCCTCCCTTCCTTCTCTCTCTTGGACCCTCCCACAGCCTCCCTTTGCTCCAGCCTGGGCATCCTCTGCCAGGCTCATCACGGGGCTTGGTGATGGTTGTCCCAGAGCAGCCACCCCGACTGCCCCATTTCCCATTCTCTTCACAAAGCCCATCTCCCCTGCTTCTAAAATGTAACCCCCCCTTTTCCTCATAGATAGATATTTGTCAGGTTAGGATATTAAGGGATATGGGGCAAGGGCGGGTAACTGGACAAGGTACAGATCAGCCATGATCTTATAAAATGGCGAAACACCCTCGAGGGGCTGATTAGTCTACTCCTGTTTCATTGTTCTACATTTTCTATGTTCATCCACAACCACACCCTTTCCAACTATCTTCCTGCATCAAACTCCACTGTCACCTTTCCCCTACAAACCACAACCTTCCCCAAAACCCCAGTGCCCTGCACCCTCCCTCACCAGTGGCTCTATTCACATTGTCCTTCAAAAAAATTCTCTGCTTCAAACAAAGCTCTCACTGTCCTTGACCTCATCCTAAACAAGCACATCAGTATTCTCGGGCTCATGGAAACCTGGGTCAGCCGGGATCCCGTCCTCCTCATTGAAGCTTTCCCGCCTGGTTACACTTTCTGCCATATCCCCCTCTCTAACCAATGTAGTGGCAGGGTGGCCCTCATCTTCCAAACCTGCCTTGGTTTATCTACCTATTCCTCTGGATCCTTCCCTTCCTTTGAACACCTCACCCTATACCAACACTGCTTTCTCTCTTTCAAAATCATGCTAGTCTATCACTCCCCAAATAATATGTCTCCTTTCTCTCAGACTTTTCCTCACTCTTCTCATTCCTCTGACTCTGTACCAAATGCCTCTTCATAACTGACGATTTCAACCTTCGCCTTAACTCCTCCTGCCCCATCTCCTCAGATTTAACTGCTCTTCTCACCTCCCTAAACCTCACCCTCCACATAAACTCCCTGACTTACAATCGTAGCTGCATGCTCAACCTCATCATATTCATGACCTTGATATCTTTGTGCTCTCTGTCACAGAAAAGGCCATCTCTGACCTCTCCCTCTCTTCTCGTATTCCCTCCCCTCCACCAAGTGCTCAACTATCCTTTTCCACCCTTGGAAAAGTTTCCCCCCCACCACACCCCCGAGTCCCTCACAAACTGGAATTAGATGAGCAGGGCCCATCCCTCCAGGGAAAAAGTGCACATTGCATTTCAAACACAAGGAATTTCATGAAGGGGTGGCATACATAAAGCATGTGAAATGTGTATTTTGGTTTCAATACTTTAAAGCATTGCAATTAATTTCTTCATGTGTCAGACACTCAGCTGACTGAAACAAATTGTCTTATTAGAAAGCAGCTCTGTCTGGATTATTGACCTGATTTGAATTATATTCTGTATTTACCATGCATGAAATAAGTATGTGCCAAACGTTATATCATAATGTGCCTACTGTTTTAGTTTGAGGGAAAGGATGAAATCCTCATTATAAGTAACCGTGCACATTCTCTCCATACCTTGACCTTCCCTGTTTAGCTCCTGGAATTGGGTGACTGATTCGAGAAAGAAGATTTTCTATGGATAATTAAATGGGGAGGAGGGTAGAGAATATGACTGAGATAAAACCAGATTTATACATCAGGCCAAAATCAGTTCCGATTATTGCCAGGATTTGCACCAAAGTAGTAACGTACGAACGATTGTACATCCAAACACGTGTTGTGCAATGAGCCCTAAAATCTGCAAGGACTCAATGACCCAATTATAGGAGCTGACAGATTAATGCTAATTCATATCAGCCTTAAAACCAGCAAAGCAAAAAAGATAACACTAAAAAGAAAACCATGAATGCTGGAAATCTGAACTAAAAAACAGAAAATACTTGAAATCTGACCTATGTTCTGTGTCTGAAAGAGAAAGCAAGGTTGATGCAGGCTAAGTTAGAAAGAGGAGTGAAGAGAAAAAATAATGAAGGTCTTCACAGCCCACTGATTCTTAAATAAAGGTTTCTGCAGTTCTGCCCAACCTCTCATAGTTTCTGTGTGATCATCTTGGAAATCTGCTTCAATAAATTCCCAGGAATGCATGGCAGAAACCCTCAGGGTCACAGATTCTGTGTTGTATCCTTTCCTAATATTCTGACAGATAGACACTTCTTCCAGGGGATAATACTTCAAACTGTGTTTGAAGGCTGAGCCTTAATATAGGATTTCAGGTTTTAAAAAAAATTATTAGTTTCATTGATACATTCAAATGTAATCACATTTTCTTACTATTGTTGATCACATGCCTTTGTCTTACCCTCAAAACCTTTAACACACATTCAGTATTTCACAATCTGTGAATGATCATTAACCTCTCTATGTCTGTTGCAATTCTTTAAACTTTATTTTCATGTCTCAGTACATATCACATATGAAGTTAAGCGTAAAAGTAAATGTTGCATTTGATAGTTTGAAATTGCAGCTTCCCACCAGAAAACATTTTGAGTATAAATTATGTGGATTAATTTAGTTGAATTATAATTTACGCTCAGCAATGTCCCACAAACAACTATTTTAGTTTAGGAATAGGCATGGATTGTCCGCCACATTCACCTACAAAATACACAGTCTTTGCAGTATATCCCTGTATAGTCTGTGCCGGGCTTTGAAATATCCTACTAGTGTGAAAGGCTCTATATCATGCAAATATACTATTTTAAAAAAATGCCTTCTTGAAATTGCTATTCAGTGAATTAGGAGGTTTTATCAGTCTGGTATAAATTGCTAAGGACATTTTCTATATTTCCTCAAAAAATCAACTCAGAAGGAAATATTATTCTGAGTACCAGCTATACAACATTCAATTATGCATCACTGAGGCTTAACTTGCAGTATTTCTTAACAGATCTATTTAATAAGGAATGCTAATAGAATTCCTGAAACTCCTAGAAACTCCAATTCAACTTTACACTGAAACAAAGCAGAGTTACTGTAGTTCAGCATGAAGTACTTTTGCATTACCACCAGAAGTTTCTACATGTATCCTTTATTAAGGAATTTGTTATTGGATTAGCAATACATTTGTATGTTTCCTTGTTTTTTACACACCATGCCAGTGCATATATAGAACCATACAAAGTTACAGAATAGCAGAAAGCCAGTTGATCTACTACATCTGCACTGGCTCTTAAGAACATAAGAACATAAGAATTAGGAGCAGGAGTAGGCCATTCGGTCCCTCGAGCCTGCCCCGCCATTCGATAAGATCATGGCTGATCTTCAGACCTAACTCTAATTATCCACCCTATCCCCATATCCCTAATCCCTCTATTTTTTTAAAAATCTATCAGTCTCAGCCTTAAATATGTTCAAAGAAAAGAGCTTTTAAGAGCTTTCATTCCTATTTACCTGTCCTTTCCTCGTTCCCCCATAATACTTCATTTTAGATATTTATCTAATTCCCTTTTCAAAGCTAATATAGATTCTGCCTCAATCATCACTCTGGCAGGGATTCCATATCCTAATTACTCTGTACATGAAAAAAAATCTTCTAACCTCCCATTTGCTTGTTTGCTAACTAACTGTCTTAAATTGAAACCTTCTAGTCACTGAGTCACCGAATCACTGACCTTAGTCACTGACTCATTAATCACTGACAAATGTGTACCAATCTTGTACTTCGTGCAGTTAGTGCAGATATTATGTTGTAATGCAAGTCAACACAGTAAATTAAAGGAGCAATATTTGTCACTGGGTTGGTGGTATACATTGCTATTAAAAATGGCTAACTGCAGGAGTAGAAGTATCAGCTAATACTTGGCAGAAAATGAAATAACCAGGAAAAGGTTCCGAAACAACTTGCACTTGTATAGCATCCGCCTCGCAAGGTAGCTTCTCAGAGTGCTTAACAGCCGAGGAGTGACGTGGCCACAAGCGCGGTTGAAGAGTAAGGTTTTCAGGTGGGACTTGAAAAAGAGTAGAGAGAGAGCAAGGTAGAGGGAAAGTCTTCCAGAATTTTGGGGCGTAGTGGCCGAAAGCACGACCTCCAATGGTGGGGCGGAAGGGCCGAGGGACAAGCACGAGGCCAGTGCCAGTCGAGAAGAAGCGCCGGGTGGTGGATTGGGGAGTGAAGAGGTCGGAGAGGTAGGGAGGTGCCAGAGATTGAAGGGATTTGAACATAAATTTGAGGATCTTGAAATCGATCTGTATGGTGATGCGGAGCCAATGGAACCTGGCCAGAACTGGTGAGATGTGGATACGCAGTTTGGTCCGGGTAAGTATGTGGGTGTCAGACTTCTGAATGAGCTGGATCTTTTGAATAGTGGAGCTGGGGAGACCGGAGAGGAGTGCATTGGAGTAATCCAAATGGGAGGTGACAAATGGTAAGATATGGTCGGAAGTGGGCAATATGACGGAGGTGGAAGAAGGTGGTCCTGGTCAGGGACCGGATGTGGGGGAGGAAGGACAGCTGGGGGTCGAACTGAATTCCTAGATTGCACACTGGTTTGGTGAGTGTGAAGGAGAACCCAGAGAGGTTGAGGAGTTCAGATCCGCAGGAGTGAAGAGTTGACAGGAGCCAAGGAGTATGGCTTCCGTCTTGTCCACATTCAGATGCCAGAAGTTTGCATTCATCCAGGCCTTGATATCTGTCAGACAAGCTGATAGAACATCAGCGGATCTGGAGTTGGTACCGGAGGAGGAAAAGTAGATTTGTGTGTCATCCACATACAAGTGAAGTTTATCCTGTGTCTGTGGATGACATCACCCAACAACAACAACAAAATTACATTTATAGAGCGCCTTTCACGTCGGGAGGATGTCCCAAAGCCAGAGGGAGCATATAGATAAGGAAAAGAAAAGGGCCAAGGATGGAGCCTTAGGGTACCTTGCAGGTGACTGGGTGGGGTTGGGAGGAGAAACCATTTGCCGAGATGAAGTGGAGGTGGTTAGTTAAGTAGGACTCTAAAGAGGCAAGTGCATTCCCACTCAGGTAGATGAGGGAGGAGAGGCAGTGGAGGAGGATGGCATGGTCGACTGTGTCGAACGTGGCAGAGAGATCCAGGAGGACGAGGAGGCAGAGGGAGCACTGGTCACAGATAGCGAAAACGTCATTTGTGACTTTGACAAGTGCTATCTCTGCTGTGAGTGGGGCGAAAACCAGAGCTGAATATGAGCAGATCATAAATGCACCAGATTGATTGTGCAAATGATCCAGATTACACAATGTGAGGCCTTTGCCCTTATATCACTCTGGATATCTGTTCTCTGATTCAGGACTTTTTGGAGATACTCTCAGAACGTAATTTATGAAGAAACAAATTGTGAAACATTGTTTTGCGTAGGGGTATAAGTTTACCCTTTAATGATAATACCCACCTTCAAAGCAGCGACACTGACATCTGTAGGTTAGTTCCCAGAATAGCAACCGGCCACAAATTAATCTGCTTCTATAAATTCATGATGATATTTCTCGTGCTGCCAACGATCTGTGTATTAATAGAATGGAGGCCTTTCCTGCCAACGTTACCATGTGCATTCTCAGCACACATGTGTACAGACAGCAACAGTAAATAATGACTTTCCTTCTGACGTGAAAGACGCTATACAAATGTAATCTTCTTGCTGTTGTTGTTTGTTGTTGCTACAGGCACATCAGGAAGTAGATACAAAGAGCATGTGTCCCATCTGAAACTGAGAAATACCTTAATAATCAGTTCTGACGAAGGTTCATGGAACCGAAACGTTACTCACTTTCCTTTCCTCATAGATGCTGCCTGACCTGCTGAGTGTTCCCAATGACTTTTGTTTTTGTTGTTAATAATATTGGTCATTGTGGATTGTATGATGCATGCTATGCCGTTAGTCAGAAAGATAGCACATAAGGTAAATGACGTGGCCACAGTAATTGAAACTGGTGCTCCAAATGCTTTGCTCTGTTAATTCCAAGCACAGGTCATAAATCTACATTTCCTCTGAAAATAATTTGTCAAAGCAAGGTATAAATTGTTGTTTCCCAATAGCAATCTTTAACATTCACTTAAGTAGGTAGACAACACCTTAGTTTAACATCTCATCCAAAGTTCGTAACTCTCACAATGCAGCACTACCTCAGTACTGCATTAGAATATCATCCAGGACCATAAATTCAAGTCCCAAATTAAGATTTGAACTCACAGCGTTCTCATGCATTGCTGAATTCCACTAAAATCCAAACTGACATCTGATAATGATAAGTAACCTTGCTGCTGAATTACTGGAAAGGTAAAATAACTGGCGTACTGTGTAATTATTTATGCTGTTTCAGACTAAACAATAGCTCAGGAAATTGTCACGTTACACCACACTACAGGAGCACTGGAACAATAGTCTGAGGAAACCTCACTGTAGGATTGAGAAGGGTTGAATATTATGCTTCCAGCTTTTTATACTTTTGTACTTTTGTTGCACTGAGGAGAGTGGAATAGAGTAAAAAGGACATTAGGAAGAAGTTGGAATTTCTCAATATTTTACTGCTGTCTTTTTCCATTTTGTATTTATACAACATTTACAAATATACAAATATTTATTTATTTATCCTTATTTTCTAAATCTGGTCCTACTTGCCTTCCTTCCTATAATGGGGTTTCCCACCCATCAGTTGCCATTAAATTGAAGAGCTGGATCAGAAAAGTTTATTTTTCAGACAGCAGGCGTATCAAGCATTTTGCTTTGATTTGTGTTAATCTGGCTCAATTGGTTGCATTCTCATCTCTGGGTCCGAAAGTCCAGGCTGACACTACAAAGCAGTGTTGGGGTGTGCCTCATTGTTAAACAAATAATAATAATAATAATCCTTACATTTGGTACAGTGCCTTTCAGTTCGGGAGGACGCCCCAAAGCACTTCTGAAGAATTCTGTATAAATGTAAATTGTTGTTACACTGTCATTGTTCAAGGTCTTTCTTGTGTCTGTTTGTGGCAGTGCTACCTGTAGGATGACATACTGTAATCGTTGAAATGGTCAATACTGTACTTCCAGCAAACTTTTGTTGCACTGAGGAGAAAATGACTTACAAAGAATACAGTCCATTTCCTCGGCTAAAGTCCTCACTGGTCGAGGATCAACAAGATTATGTTCTACAACATCATGCCAAAGCATTTAGGAATCATAACCAAAGATTATGGAAGAATTCTAAAATAATCCATCAACTAATTCCTCATTAAAAAATAAACATCAGAGGCCAAGGAAAGGAACAAGTTACATCCTGTTATTCAGCGGCTGATTGTTTTTCACATTTGGATTACTTTTCACAATCAATTTACTCTCTCTCTCCCATCAATCAAACCTTGAAAAATATTTACCTGATTGTGGCTCTGATAATTCCATCTGGCAAACAGTGGAGCGGATCAGTTGAGTCTGACAAGAATACATTATGAAAGAAGGACTGAAAATAATGTCTATTATTTATTGTTATGGTATATTATGAGCAGGGTTTTATTTTGTAAGAACATTGTGTCAGAGTCATATCTTAGCAATAAATCTGTTGGGAAATTAAACTAATTTTCAACATAGTGTATTTTGGTTTTACTTCGTTTTACATTTTGTGGTTCTCATTTATTTGCCATCATTTTCGTTATGTCTCCAATTCTCTCCCGAAAACTCAGAGTTGGCTATAGGTCACGTGTTCTGCAGGCTTTCAAGTACCTTATTCAAGTGATCAACAGCTTGCATTTATACAGTGCCCCTCACGCAGGGTAGTTTCCCAGAGCACTTGACAGTGGTGGAGCACGATGCCGAGCCGGGAGGAGGTGACCGTAGGCATGGTCGAACGGGAAGGTCTTCAGGCTTGACCTGAATATGGGGAAGGAAAGGGCAAGACAGAGGGCTGGAGGAGTGTTTCATTCCAGGTAATTCTTCACGAGTGAGTTGGCAGTGAATGTAGGAAGCCTATTTGACTGCAGGAGATCACAATCAAGCACTTGTACTCTACTCACGGAATTACTGGTTAGTGATTATGGTCGGGAATGTTTTCCCTCCCCTAGCTCACAACCATGAAGCATCACCAAGAGTTTCAGCAGCAGAACTCGAGATTCAATCAAAGCTACTATTTCAAGTACTTTTTAAATTCTTTGTAATGTATAAGCAAGTAAATTTTATATTTATTACTAAGTTGCTTATTCATACCCAAATGGCATTGTTATTAAGTACTTGTATTTTCCCCATCCACAATTTTTTTCCCTTTTCCTCTCTGAAAGGCAGAAACTCACTGGAAAACATTTCCTTCAGCACTGGCCATCTGGTGGCTTGCCCCAGTGACCATTATTCATCTGTCAGTGTCAATGGCCTAACTGCCAAAGCCTTAATCAACCCAACATTTGTATATGCATACAATCAGCAGAGGCCACTATATAGCCATTAGGAATAGGAACTCTCACTTAGATGTTTTTCTTAGAGTCTAAGACTTGGATGTGGATGACTAAAGTTGGTTTATAATAATAATCCTAATAATCCTTGCATTTGATAAGAGATTCTTATCATGTCTTCGAGGTGTCTACATGACCAAAGAGAAAGTGACGTCTCAGATAAGCTGAGCTAACACTACATTGTTTAAAACTGTGCGACCCTATCATCACCGAGCTCCCAATGCCAATGGTTTGCGGACATCAGGTCCACAGTAACCCGAAGAGTCGATGTCACATCCTAGGTACATAAACTTCAGCACCAATTTGACCGGCTCACCAGAGAACTTCATGAAAGCAAGCGCCGGTCCAACAATGACATTCTGGACCTTTGTCTCATCAGATCTGAAATTCTAGAGCACATTGTAAATTGGTACTTCAGCAATATCAGATTATGTGTCGTAGCAGGAACTGATATATAATATTATGAACCTTGCTTTTGGCATAGCGCCTTTCACTTCAGGAGGGTGACCCAAAACATTTCACATGATATACTGTAAAGTGTAGTGACTATATGTTTTGTGGGCAAATCTATATTATATATACATACATTTTTTTATTTTGAATGGAACAATGTCAATAGGAAATGCAGCTGTAATATAATACATTCAGAGTCAGTGAGGAAATTGTCAACCTTACAATAACATTAGAGAAATTACAGTACTATATAAATATATTAATATTTAATATGTTGCAAATGAAAATATGTTGTCAGAGATTTTCGGCATTGTTTGCAGTTATGTGATGGGGAAAACTAATTTACAACATCTATATGTCATAGGATTAGAGAAATAGCACTACATGGTATTCCTTCTATATGTTTATTTATTGGGAAAAACATGGCAAAGCTCTGACAGGTACTTTTCCCCTCCAGGACAACACTGAATACCTTTCAAAGTATTTCATCTCCCTAATAAGGTTAATTTAAAGGCAATAGGAATTGTACGTGAGTCTGCAGATTATATAAATGAGGAATATTCAAAATTTATAAGAAAACAGCACATGGAGTTACTACTTTGAATTGTTTTGGTGTTTTTGAAAGGTGTAAGCTAGGGCCATTCATTTATTTGTATATGACAGTGTACTGTACAAAGGTGGCAATCTGAAATCAACACTTTCACATCAATCTCAAATCGATCTTTCTGCTCTTATTCTTCTCAGATCTACTTTGTTATAGCATCTTATATCACCATCAACAACAACAACAAAATTACAAATATAGAGCGCATTTCACGTTGGGAGGACGTCCCAAAGCGCTGCACCATCGCCTCCTATGTCACCTCAATCAATGGGAATACTACTGAAAAGTACAGCAAGTAAAGGGCATGTATATGTCAGTGTGCAGAGCAGTTTTAAAGATTTTAAAGATTCCCATTTCTTAGGGAAAAAAACTTGGGAGAGATAGGTAGGATGGTACAAGGTATATTGATTGTCAAGTAGACATGGCACTTAAAAAAATGTTTCAATTTGAGAGCTCCACTGTTGTGTTGACACCACATTGTGGATTCAATGCATCATTAATGCATGATCACCTTCACCTTCCTCCTCCTTTTGGTCTGGTTCCTATATTGCTCCAAGAAAAGTGATATGTTTTGATGTTGTATTGATAATGCTAACCACAATTTTCTACAATGACCTAGTTAAACATGTGATTGTGGGGAGGAGAGAAGGCGTAGTAAGAGTCTAATTTGCAGGAATTCTTAATAGATTCCTTTATAAAGAAGAACCCATTCCACTGTTATTCTTCATTCTGCCTTGATTGTATGATAGAAGATGATACTTTTTAAAGGAACAGGGAAGTTAGGAATTGTGCCCCAGTAGTAGATTGGTCAAAGCAAAATGCCTGTGGGACAGCATGACGTACTTCTGGTTATCAGATATGCTTCCATTTCCAGAACATGCATTCTTTATTACCATTAATCATAACATTACCCAGTAGTCTTTTTCTGTCCCCTCCCGCACCATCCATTTGTTCATGGAAACTTGTGATTTAACTTGTTATGCATTAACAGTTCGGACAAAAGTCCTTTGTTCTCTATTTCACATAAAACAATTATAGAATTATATAGACAGGAGGCTATTTGGCCCATTGTATCTGTGCCGGCTCTTTGAAAAGAACTATCCAATTCAATCCCATTCCCCCCTCGCTCCCCATAGCCCTGCAAACTTGCCCTCCCCAAATAATTATCTACTCCTCTCTTAAGAGCTGTTATTGAATCAGCTTCCACCACCCCAGTTCTGAACAACTCGCTGTGTAAAAAAATTTCTCCTCACCTCCCCTCTGTTTCTTTTAACAACTATTTAAATCGGTGCCCTCTTGTTACCGACCCACCCACCAGTGGAAATAGTTTCTCCTTGTTCATCCTATTGAATCCCCTCATAATTTTGAAAACTTCTATTAAGTCTCCTCTTAACCTTCACTGCTCCAAGGAGAATAATCTTAGCTTCTCTAGTCTCTCCTGATAACTGAAGTCCCTCATTCCTGGTACCATCCTGGTAAATCTCCTTTGCACCATCTCCAATGCCTTGACATCCTTCCTAAAATTTGGTGCCAGAACTGAACACAGTCTCCAGCTGAGGCCTAACCAGTGTTTTATAAAGGTTCATCATAACTTCCTGACTTTTGTATTCTACACCCCTATTTATAAAGCCTAGTATCCCGTATGCTTTTTTAACAGCTTTATCTACCTGTCCTGCCACCTTCAAAGATTTACTTATATGAACCCCCAGGTCTCTCTGTTCCTTCACCCCTTTAAGATTGTACATGTGGCTTATATTGTCTCTCCTCATTCTTCCTTCCAAAAAGCATCACTTTACATTTCTCCGCATTAAATTTCATCTGCCACTTGTCTGTCCATTTTACCGATCTGTCTATGACCGTTTGCAGTCTGCTACTCTCCTCCTCACTATTTACTACTTTTCCTAGCTTAGTATCATCTGCAAACTTGGAAATTGTACTCCCTATACCCATATAAAAGTCCAGGTCATTTATACAGATCAAAAACACCAGTGGTCCCAATACTGACCCCTGGGGGACCCCAATGCACACTTCTCTCCAGTCAGAAAAACAACCGTTCACCACCACTCTCTGCTTTCTGTCTCCCAGGCAGTTCTGTATCCATGCTGCCACTGTCCTTTTAAAACTATGGGCTTCTATTTTGCTTACAAGTCTCTTATCCGGCACTTTATCAAACGCCTTTTGAAAATCCATATAAACTATATTGACTGCACTACCTTCATCCACCTTCTCTGTTACTTCATCAAAAAACTCTGTCAGGTTTGTTAGACATGGTTTGCCTTTAACAAATCCGTGTTGACTGTCCTTTATTAAACAATATTTTTCTAAGTGAAAATTTATATTGTCCTAGATTATAGTCTCTAGAAGTTTCCCTACTACTGACGTTAGGCTGATTGGCCTATAGTTCTCAGGTTTATCCTTCTGCCCCTTTTTGTACCATTTGCAACCCTCCAATGCTCTGGCACTGCCCCGGTATCCAAGGAAGATTGAAATATTGTGGCCAGAGCCTCTGTTATTGCCACCCTGATTTCTCTCAATAACCTAGGATGCATCCCGTCTGGACCAGGTGACTTATCTACCTTGAGCACCTACAACCTTTTTAGTACCTCCTCTTGGTTTATTCTTATCTTATCCAATTTCTCTACCCTCTCCTCCGATACTGTGACATTGGCTGCATCCTTTCCATTTGTGAAGTCATATGCAAAGTACTCATTCAGTATGTCAGCCATGCCCTCCCTCTGCCTCCGCAAGAAAATTTCCTCTTAGGTCCCTAATTGGACCCACCCTACCTTTTGACTAACCTTTTATTCTTTATATGCTTATAAAATATCTTAGGGTTCCCTTTTATGTTACCTGCTAATCTTTTCTCATACAATCTCTTTTGCCCCTCTTATTTCCTTTTTTAGTTAATCAATCTGATCATTAATGTCATCCAAAACTGTTTCTATTAATCTCATTTAAAGTTACTGCAGAATTATATTTACAAGAAAGGACAAATATCATTCACCTTTCCAATGTATTTCAGACTGTTAAACCTCTTAGAAAGCTCCAATATGTAGAACACATATTTTTGGGAGAACACTTCATTTCAAACTTGACTTTAACATTGTGATGTTAATGTTAAAACAAAGCTTCAACTGTGTTCCTAGAAATCAATTCCATTTCATGTAGAGCTAAATTATACCCAAGTCCTGAAAATTGTTCTTTCTTTCAAAAATTATGAGCAAACATTGGATTCCAATTAGTTTCTTTACTTGTTTTTCTGTGTGAAAGAGATAATGACAATTATTTTCTAACTATTAAAGTTAATATAGATTGCTTTTGGATTTTACATTAACTTTAACCATCCTGGCACAACATAAAATTGTACTCGAAAGATGTTACCAGGATAATTACTGGGATAAAATGTACTTCATATGATCTTGTAACACCCCCTGATGGCGAAATTGTGTCATAGTAAGTATTGTTTCAATGTGTTGCACAGAAAGAGGAAAGGCTTCGGAAAGCCTTCAGCCTCCCTCCTACCCCTTATGCCCTCCCTCATCCCAAACCTGCCACCACCCCCAACTCTCGAATCCTGATTCTTGACTGTTCAGTGCCTTGGGACGTCCTCCTGACGTGAAAGGCGCTTTACAAATGTAATTTTGTTGTTGTTGCATTAAAATTTGGCAGAGAACAAAATCAAGCCAGCAAAATATGCAGAATATTCATTTATTGTCTAGTTATTACTTGTCTCTTTCACTGACTGTATTTATTATCAGGTACTATTTCCTATTGAACACATATTCATTTCAGTCTGCACTTATTCTTTCATATTTAATACCAGACTCAAACAATTATAATTTAGAAGGGGCTAATTCGCTGCTTTTGTTAGTTGTTTATTCTACATATACAAATTTTAATCTTGTGTGATTCCTTTATTTTAAATTTATGGCTTCGAACTCTTCCCTCACAGTCCAGCTCAAATATCTGTGGTTTTAATTACATTGAACAAGGTGACATTGTGATAATTGACAAGTTTTTGGGTCATTTGCTGGACTTGGGTGGGTTTATTTAGGTGGGCTTGGAAATTGGCAGTAAAGTGGTAATTATTTGCTTGTTGGTAAATTTGGCAGCAAGCATTATTCTAAATGAACAGCACCAAGGCCTATTAATTTTACCAGCAAAATAAACACACAATGCCAAATTTACCATCGAGTAAAGAATCACATTTAAATCTGTGATGATGGATTATCAACTGTTCTATTTGATGGAGCCACAAGAGGGTGCTCAGAGCACATTCATTTGAGATTGCCACCCAGAACACAAGTGATGTTCTTCTTCCATCACATAAACCAACCACTGAAAAGGACAAAATAACAGCTCTGAAATAAAACAAACCACAAAACACTTAAAGTGGAACAACCCAATGGTGGGCTTGCTAGATTTTAAAACACTTCCTAAACTATTGAAAAAATATACAAAATTGTTACATAGCTTTCAAAGAATAATTTAAATAAATGATATTGACTCATGATGCTGTTTTGTGGCAAACAGAAATAGGATGTGTGTCATTTCAACATTGAGAAATGTCACAGTCGCAATAGGAAAATGTGCAAAACCCCTGGTGAAACGTCTATGTTTATGGATGCAGTTGAAGACAAGATGAGACTCAGCTGTTGTGTTCCACAAGTTGTGTTGAAGACAAGATAAGACTCTATTGAATTGTCTGCTGTTGTTCACTACCAAGGCACATATGCCATATATATGGCTACTTGGGTGAGGTTCAACCAATGTCTGTGAAACTGTACCATGGTAGAAGGAAAAGGAATCAGACACCTTCAGGAATGAAAGAGGAGAAAATCTTTTTTTTTGGTTGGGGGGCGTGGCGGGGCAATCAGGTGTCTGACACATCATTATGCTTAAGAGTATCCAAACCAAACTGAGGATTCTATGCATCCCACCAACACATGGAAATCCCAGAGATAGATTGTTGGAATGGAATGTGCACTCTCTTCCTCTCATCCTGCTTACCTAATTCCTGAAAATATTAGGTGCAGGTTGGCAAGAGCCAAGGCTTGGGGAACCCAGAGAGTTAGTTAGGATACTGCTGTTGAACCAGCTAAAATCACATAGCTTGCCATTGATATAATAATAAATAAATAATAATCCTTGCATTTGATATAGCGCTTTTCACGTCTTCAAGACGTTTCAAAGCGCTTCACAGAATATACTGTAAAGTGAATTGACTGTATATTTGTGGGCGAAACTGTCACTATCACTGTCTGGTATGTTTTTCCACTGCTTGTCCAGATAGGACCACTCTACCCTTTAGGGCTTTGGCTTGCAGAGGTAACAGGAGCTGAGCGGGATGATTCCCTGCCCGCTGTGACAAGACCAGTCACTTCCAAGTCATGCCAATGAACTGTGCTGCTATCTGCTCTGGACTATTGTGGATCCATCTGGCTCAGGATTATGTGACAGGTATATATCTCCAATATGGCCATAATATATTGGAAATATAAACTTTTTACATAATATTGATACTATATTTGTTTTAAACTGATATGTAAGGCATCTAAAATTAGCATGAATTCAGAAAAAATCTTTTTCAATGACTTAGGCAAGTCGGTTAAAAATATAGGAAATCAGCAATATGTCAGAATCAAAATTAAACTATTTCATTTTGATTATGATATATTCTTCCAGCTTCCTGGTGGGTAAGAAAAAAAAGGGCAATTTTGTGGTAATTCTTAGTTAGTAGACTTCTAAATTATGAAATCTAAGTGGGGTGGGGAAGAGCTATTTCCAGTATTATGGGTGAAATCCTGCTCCAAAATAAATTATTAATAATAATGCTAATCCTTGTATTTGATGCAATATGTCTCACATCAGGGAGGACGCCTCAAAACAGTCCACAGGATTTACTGTTATTTTGTAGGTAATAGCTGCAACCAATTTGCACACAGCAATGTACCATAAACAGTCAACAGCAATGTTCCACAAATTGCCAACAGTGAATGATTGTTGGCCAGCACACTGGGAAAAACACCCTTCTCTTTTGAATAGTACCATGTGATCGCTAATGTTCACCTAAACAGACATATGAGACCTTGGTTTATCATCTCATCCGAAGGTCAGCACCTCCAGCACTGTATTGGAATGTCAGGCAATGCAAGATCATGAGTTCAAAGTCCCAATATGAGGCTTGACCTTCTGACTCAGGTAAGAGAGATTGAGTTGAAGTAATGCTCTTGCAATTTAGTGTCTCGGATGTCTAGGTTTGTTAATTAAGAAACAGTGCAAAATCTGACCATTATAGTTCTGAGTGAAGTTGACGCTGTTAAAAACTATAAGTTGGAGGTGAAGGATTCTAAAAGTTTTACAAATGTTCACATTTAATATTATTTATCTTTGTTACTTATTACTTTGGATAGGATAGGACTAAAAAAAGGATACCAAGTAAATTGGTACACTTATATTAAATATTGTACACTTATATTAAATATTGATAGTATTCACTACATTCTATTCTATTTTGTAATGTCAGTGTGCAGAGCAGTTTTAAAGATTTTAAAGATTCCCATTTCTTAGGGAAAAAAACTTGGGAGAGATAGGTAGGATGGTACAAGGTATATTGATTGTCAAGTAGACATGGCACTTAAAAAAATGTTTCAATTTGAGAGCTCCACTGTTGTGTTGACACCACATTGTGGATTCAATGCATCATTAATGCATGATCACCTTCACCTTCCTCCTCCTTTTGGTCTGGTTCCTATATTGCTCCAAGAAAAGTGATATGTTTTGATGTTGTATTGATAATGCTAACCACAATTTTCTACAATGACCTAGTTAAACATGTGATTGTGGGGAGGAGAGAAGGCGTAGTAAGAGTCTAATTTGCAGGAATTCTTAATAGATTCCTTTATAAAGAAGAACCCATTCCACTGTTATTCTTCATTCTGCCTTGATTGTATGATAGAAGATGATACTTTTTAAAGGAACAGGGAAGTTAGGAATTGTGCCCCAGTAGTAGATTAGTCAAAGCAAAATGCCTGTGGGACAGCATGACGTACTTCTGGTTATCAGATATGCTTCCATTTCCAGAACATGCATTCTTTATTACCATTAATCATAACATTACCCAGTAGTCTTTTCTGTCCCCTCCCGCACCATCCATTTGTTCATGGAAACTTGTGATTTAACTTGTTATGCATTAACAGTTCGGACAAAAGTCCTTTGTTCTCTATTTCACATAAAACAATTATAGAATTATACAGACAGGAGGCTATTTGGCCCATTATGTCTGTGCCGGCTCTTTGAAAAGAACTATCCAATTCAACCCATTCCCCCCTCGCTCCCCATAGCCCTGCAAACTTGTCCTCCCCAAATAATTATCTACTCCTCTCTTAAGAGCTGTTATTGAATCAGCTTCCACCACCCCAGTTCTGAACAACTCGCTGTGTAAAAAAATTTCTCCTCACCTCCCCTCTGTTTCTTTTAACAACTATTTAAATCGGTGCCCTCTTGTTACGACCCACCCACCAGTGGAAATAGTTTCTCCTTGTTCACTCTATTGAATCCCCTCATAATTTTGAAAACTTCTATTAAGTCTCCTCTTAACCTTCGCTGCTCCAAGGAGAGCTTCTCTAGCCTCTCCTGATAACTGAAGTCCCTCATTCCTGGTACCATCCTGGTAAATCTCCTTTGCACCATCTCCAATGCCTTGACATCCTTCCTAAAATTGGTGCCAGAACTGAACACAGTCCTAGCTGAGGCCTAACCAGTGTTTATAAAGGTTCATCATAACTTCCTGAATTTTGTATTCTATGCCCCTATTAATAAAGCCTAGTATCCGTATGCTTTTTTAACAGCTTTATCTACCTGTCCTGCCACCTTCAAAGATTTACTTATATGAACCCCCAGGTCTCTCTGTTCCTTCACCCCTTTAAGATTGTACATGTGGCTTATATTGTCTCTCCTCATTCTTCCTTCCAAAATGCATCACTTTAATTTCTCCGCATTAAATTTCATCTGCCACTTGTCTGCCCATTTTACCGATCTGTCTATGACCGTTTGCAGTCTGCTACTATCCTCCTCACTATTTACTACTTTTCCTAGCTTAGTATCATCTGCAAACTTGGAAATTGTACTCCCTATACCCAAGTCCAGGTCATTTATACAGATCAAAAACACCAGTGGTCCCAATACTGACCCCTGGGGAACCCCATGCACACTTTCTCCAGTCAGAAAAACAACCGTTCACCACCACTCTCTGCTCTTTCTGTCTCCCAGGCAGTTCTGTATCCATGCTGCCACTGTCCTTTTAAAACTATGGGCTTCTATTTTGCTTACAAGTCTCTTATCCGGCACTTTATCAAACGCCTTTTGAAAATCCATATAAACTATATTGACTGCACTACCTTCATCCACCTTCTCTGTTACTTCATCAAAAAACTCTGTCAGGTTTGTTAGACATGGTTTCCTTTAACAAATCCGTGTTGACTGTCCTTTATTAAACCATATTTTTCTAAGTGAAAATTTATATTGTCCCAGATTATAGTCTCTAGAAGTTTCCCTACTACTGACGTTAGGCTGATTGGCCTATAGTTCTCAGGTTTATCCTTCTGCCCCTTTTTGTACCATTTGCAACCCTCCAATGCTCTGGCACTGCCCCGGTATCCAAGGAAGATTGAAATATTGTGGCCAGAGCCTCTGTTATTGCCACCCTGATTTCCCTCAATAACCTAGGATGCATCCCGTCTGGACCAGGTGACTTATATACCTTGAGCACATCAATCCTTTTAGTACCTCCTCTCGGTTTATCTTATCCAATTTCTCTACCCTCTCCTCCGATACTGTGACATTGGCTGCATCCTTTCCATTTGTGAAGTCATATGCAAAGTACTCATTCAGTATGTCAGCCATGCCCTCCCTCTGCCTCCGCAAGAAAATTTCCTCTTAGGTCCCTAATTGGACCCACTCTACCTTTTGACTAACCTTTTATTCTTTATATGCTTATAAAATATCTTAGCGTTCCCTTTTATGTTACCTGCTAATCTTTTCTCATACAATCTCTTTTGCTCCTCTTATTTCCTTTTTTAGTTAATCAATCTGATCATTAATGTCATCCAAAACTGTTTCTATTAATCTCATTTAAAGTTACTGCAGAATTATATTTACAAGAAAGGACAAATATCATTCACCTTTCCAATGTATTTCAGACTGTTAAACCTCTTAGAAAGCTCCAATATGTAGAACACATATTTTTGGGAGAACACTTCATTTCAAACTTGACTTTAACATTGTGATGTTAATGTGTTAAAACAAAGCTTCAACTGTGTTCCTAGAAATCAATTCCATTTCATGTAGAGCTAAATTATACCCAAGTCCTGAAAATTGTTCTTTCTTTCAAAAATTATGAGCAAACATTGGATTCCAATTAGTTTCTTTACTTGTTTTTCTGTGTGAAAGAGATAATGACAATTATTTTCTAACTATTAAAGTTAATATAGATTGCTTTTGGATTTTACATTAACTTTAACCATCCTGGCACAACATAAAATTGTACTCGAAAGATGTTACCAGGATAATTACTGGGATAAAATGTACTTCATATGATCTTGTAACACCCCCTGATGGCGAAATTGTGTCATAGTAAGTATTGTTTCAATGTGTTGCACAGAAAGAGGAAAGGCTTCGGAAAGCCTTCAGCCTCCCTCCTACCCCTTATGCCCTCCCTCATCCCAAACCTGCCACCACCCCCAACTCTCGAATCCCTGATTCCTGACTGTTCATTGCCTTGGGACGTCCTCCTGACGTGAAAGGCGCTTTTCAAGGTAATTTTGTTGTTGTTGCATTAAAATTTGGCAGAGAACAAAATCAAGCCAGCAAAATATGCAGAATATTCATTTATTGTCTAGTTATTACTTGTCTCTTTCACTGACTGTATTTATTATCAGGTACTATTTCCTATTGAACACATATTCATTTCAGTCTGCACTTATTCTTTCATATTTAATACCAGACTCAAACAATTATAATTTAGAAGGGGCTAATTCGCTGCTTTTGTTAGTTGTTTATTCTACATATACAAATTTTAATCTTGTGTGATTCCTTTATTTTAAATTTATGGCTTCGAACTCTTCCCTCACAGTCCAGCTCAAATATCTGTGGTTTTAATTACATTGAACAAGGTGACATTGTGATAATTGACAAGTTTTTCACATTTGGATTACTTTTCACAATCAATTTACTCTCTCTCTCCCATCAATCAAACCTTGAAAAATATTTACCTGATTGTGGCTCTGATAATTCCATCTGGCAAACAGTGGAGCGGATCAGTTGAGTCTGACAAGAATACATTATGAAAGAAGGACTGAAAATAATGTCTATTATTTATTGTTATGGTATATTATGAGCAGGGTTTTATTTTGTAAGAACATTGTGTCAGAGTCATATCTTAGCAATAAATCTGTTGGGAAATTAAACTAATTTTCAACATAGTGTATTTTGGTTTTACTTCGTTTTACATTTTGTGGTTCTCATTTATTTGCCATCATTTTCGTTATGTCTCCAATTCTCTCCCGAAAACTCAGAGTTGGCTATAGGTCACGTGTTCTGCAGGCTTTCAAGTACCTTATTCAAGTGATCAACAGCTTGCATTTATACAGTGCCCCTCACGCAGGGTAGTTTCCCAGAGCACTTGACAGTGGTGGAGCACGATGCCGAGCCGGGAGGAGGTGACCGTAGGCATGGTCGAACGGGAAGGTCTTCAGGCTTGACCTGAATATGGGGAAGGAAAGGGCAAGACAGAGGGCTGGAGGAGTGTTTCATTCCAGGTAATTCTTCACGAGTGAGTTGGCAGTGAATGTAGGAAGCCTATTTGACTGCAGGAGATCACAATCAAGCACTTGTACTCTACTCACGGAATTACTGGTTAGTGATTATGGTCGGGAATGTTTTCCCTCCCCTAGCTCACAACCATGAAGCATCACCAAGAGTTTCAGCAGCAGAACTCGAGATTCAATCAAAGCTACTATTTCAAGTACTTTTTAAATTCTTTGTAATGTATAAGCAAGTAAATTTTATATTTATTACTAAGTTGCTTATTCATACCCAAATGGCATTGTTATTAAGTACTTGTATTTTCCCCATCCACAATTTTTTTCCCTTTTCCTCTCTGAAAGGCAGAAACTCACTGGAAAACATTTCCTTCAGCACTGGCCATCTGGTGGCTTGCCCCAGTGACCATTATTCATCTGTCAGTGTCAATGGCCTAACTGCCAAAGCCTTAATCAACCCAACATTTGTATATGCATACAATCAGCAGAGGCCACTATATAGCCATTAGGAATAGGAACTCTCACTTAGATGTTTTTCTTAGAGTCTAAGACTTGGATGTGGATGACTAAAGTTGGTTTATAATAATAATCCTAATAATCCTTGCATTTGATAAGAGATTCTTATCATGTCTTCGAGGTGTCTACATGACCAAAGAGAAAGTGACGTCTCAGATAAGCTGAGCTAACACTACATTGTTTAAAACTGTGCGACCCTATCATCACCGAGCTCCCAATGCCAATGGTTTGCGGACATCAGGTCCACAGTAACCCGAAGAGTCGATGTCACATCCTAGGTACATAAACTTCAGCACCAATTTGACCGGCTCACCAGAGAACTTCATGAAAGCAAGCGCCGGTCCAACAATGACATTCTGGACCTTTGTCTCATCAGATCTGAAATTCTAGAGCACATTGTAAATTGGTACTTCAGCAATATCAGATTATGTGTCGTAGCAGGAACTGATATATAATATTATGAACCTTGCTTTTGGCATAGCGCCTTTCACTTCAGGAGGGTGACCCAAAACATTTCACATGATATACTGTAAAGTGTAGTGACTATATGTTTTGTGGGCAAATCTATATTATATATACATACATTTTTTTATTTTGAATGGAACAATGTCAATAGGAAATGCAGCTGTAATATAATACATTCAGAGTCAGTGAGGAAATTGTCAACCTTACAATAACATTAGAGAAATTACAGTACTATATAAATATATTAATATTTAATATGTTGCAAATGAAAATATGTTGTCAGAGATTTTCGGCATTGTTTGCAGTTATGTGATGGGGAAAACTAATTTACAACATCTATATGTCATAGGATTAGAGAAATAGCACTACATGGTATTCCTTCTATATGTTTATTTATTGGGAAAAACATGGCAAAGCTCTGACAGGTACTTTTCCCCTCCAGGACAACACTGAATACCTTTCAAAGTATTTAATCTCCCTAATAAGGTTAATTTAAAGGCAATAGGAATTGTACGTGAGTCTGCAGATTATATAAATGAGGAATATTCAAAATTTATAAGAAAACAGCACATGGAGTTACTACTTTGAATTGTTTTGGTGTTTTTGAAAGGTGTAAGCTAGGGCCATTCATTTATTTGTATATGACAGTGTACTGTACAAAGGTGGCAATCTGAAATCAACACTTTCACATCAATCTCAAATCGATCTTTCTGCTCTTATTCTTCTCAGATCTACTTTGTTATAGCATCTTATATCACCATCAACAACAACAACAAAATTACAAATATAGAGCGCATTTCACGTTGGGAGGACGTCCCAAAGCGCTGCACCATCGCCTCCTATGTCACCTCAATCAATGGGAATACTACTGAAAAGTACAGCAAGTAAAGGGCATGTGTATGTCAGTGTGCAGAGCAGTTTTAAAGATTTTAAAGATTCCCATTTCTTAGGGAAAAAAACTTGGGAGAGATAGGTAGGATGGTACAAGGTATATTGATTGTCAAGTAGACATGGCACTTAAAAAAATGTTTCAATTTGAGAGCTCCACTGTTGTGTTGACACCACATTGTGGATTCAATGCATCATTAATGCATGATCACCTTCACCTTCCTCCTCCTTTTGGTCTGGTTCCTATATTGCTCCAAGAAAAGTGATATGTTTTGATGTTGTATTGATAATGCTAACCACAATTTTCTACAATGACCTAGTTAAACATGTGATTGTGGGGAGGAGAGAAGGCGTAGTAAGAGTCTAATTTGCAGGAATTCTTAATAGATTCCTTTATAAAGAAGAACCCATTCCACTGTTATTCTTCATTCTGCCTTGATTGTATGATAGAAGATGATACTTTTTAAAGGAACAGGGAAGTTAGGAATTGTGCCCCAGTAGTAGATTAGTCAAAGCAAAATGCCTGTGGGACAGCATGACGTACTTCTGGTTATCAGATATGCTTCCATTTCCAGAACATGCATTCTTTATTACCATTAATCATAACATTACCCAGTAGTCTTTCTCTGTCCCCTCCCGCACCATCCATTTGTTCATGGAAACTTGTGATTTAACTTGTTATGCATTAACAGTTCGGACAAAAGTCCTTTGTTCTCTATTTCACATAAAACAATTATAGAATTATACAGACAGGAGGCTATTTGGCCCATTATGTCTGTGCCGGCTCTTTGAAAAGAACTATCCAATTCAATCCCATTCCCCCCTCGCTCCCCATAGCCCTGCAAACTTGTCCTCCCCAAATAATTATCTACTCCTCTCTTAAGAGCTGTTATTGAATCAGCTTCCACCACCCCAGTTCTGAACAACTCGCTGTGTAAAAAAATTTCTCCTCACCTCCCCTCTGTTTCTTTTAACAACTATTTAAATCGGTGCCCTCTTGTTACTGACCCACCCACCAGTGGAAATAGTTTCTCCTTGTTCACTCTATTGAATCCCCTCATAATTTTGAAAACTTCTATTAAGTCTCCTCTTAACTTTCACTGCTCCAAGGAGAATAATCTTAGCTTCTCTGGCCTCTCCTGATAACTGAAGTCCCTCATTCCTGGTACCATCCTGGTAAATCTCCTTTGCACCATCTCCAATGCCTTGACATCCTTCCTAAAATTTGGTGCCAGAACTGAACACAGTCTCTAGCTGAGGCCTAACCAGTGTTTTATAAAGGTTCATCATAACTTCCTGACTTTTGTATTCTATACCCCTATTTATAAAGCCTAGTATCCCGTATGCTTTTTTAACAGCTTTATCTACCTGTCCTGCCACCTTCAAAGATTTACTTATATGAACCCCCAGGTCTCTCTGTTCCTTCACCCCTTTAAGATTGTACATGTGGCTTATATTGTCTCTCCTCATTCTTCCTTCCAAAATGCATCACTTTAAATTTCTCCGCATTAAATTTCATCTGCCACTTGTCTGCCCATTTTACCGATCTGTCTATGACCGTTTGCAGTCTGCTACTATCCTCCTCACTATTTACTACTTTTCCTAGCTTAGTATCATCTGCAAACTTGGAAATTGTACTCCCTATACCCAAGTCCAGGTCATTTATACAGATCAAAAACACCAGTGGTCCCAATACTGACCCCTGGGGAACCCCAATGCACACTTTTCTCCAGTCAGAAAAACAACCGTTCACCACCACTCTCTGCTTTCTGTCTCCCAGGCAGTTCTGTATGCATGCTGCCACTGTCCTTTTAAAACTATGGGCTTCTATTTTGCTTACAAGTCTCTTATCCGGCACTTTATCAAACGCCTTTTGAAAATCCATATAAACTATATTGACTGCACTACCTTCATCCACCTTCTCTGTTACTTCATCAAAAAACTCTGTCAGGTTTGTTAGACATGGTTTACCTTTAACAAATCCGTGTTGACTGTCCTTTATTAAACCATATTTTTCTAAGTGAAAATTTATATTGTCCCAGATTATAGTCTCTAGAAGTTTCCCTACTACTGACGTTAGGCTGATTGGCCTATAGTTCTCAGGTTTATCCTTCTGCCCCTTTTTGTACCATTTGCAACCCTCCAATGCTCTGGCACTGCCCCGGTATCCAAGGAAGATTGAAATATTGTGGCCAGAGCCTCTGTTATTGCCACCCTGATTTCCCTCAATAACCTAGGATGCATCCCGTCTGGACCAGGTGACTTATCTACCTTGAGCACCTACAACCTTTATAGTACCTCCTCTTGGTTTATTCTTATCTTATCCAATTTCTCTACCCTCTCCTCCGATACTGTGACATTGGCTGCATCCTTTCCATTTGTGAAGTCATATGCAAAGTACTCATTCAGTATGTCAGCCATGCCCTCCCTCTGCCTCCGCAAGAAAATTTCCTCTTAGGTCCCTAATTGGACCCACTCTACCTTTTGACTAACCTTTTATTCTTTATATGCTTATAAAATATCTTAGCGTTCCCTTTTATGTTACCTGCTAATCTTTTCTCATACAATCTCTTTTGCTCCTCTTATTTCCTTTTTTAGTTAATCAATCTGATCATTAATGTCATCCAAAACTGTTTCTATTAATCTCATTTAAAGTTACTGCAGAATTATATTTACAAGAAAGGACAAATATCATTCACCTTTCCAATGTATTTCAGACTGTTAAACCTCTTAGAAAGCTCCAATATGTAGAACACATATTTTTGGGAGAACAACAACAACAACAACAACAAGATTCCATTTATAAAGCGCCTTTCACGTCAGGAGGACGTCCCAAGGCGCTTCATTTCAAACTTGACTTTAACATTGTGATGTTAATGTTAAAACAAAGCTTCAACTGTGTTCCTAGAAATCAATTCCATTTCATGTAGAGCTAAATTATACCCAAGTCCTGAAAATTGTTCTTTCTTTCAAAAATTATGAGCAAACATTGGATTCCAATTAGTTTCTTTACTTGTTTTTCTGTGTGAAAGAGATAATGACAATTATTTTCTAACTATTAAAGTTAATATAGATTGCTTTTGGATTTTACATTAACTTTAACCATCCTGGCACAACATAAAATTGTACTCGAAAGATGTTACCAGGATAATTACTGGGATAAAATGTACTTCATATGATCTTGTAACACCCCCTGATGGCGAAATTGTGTCATAGTAAGTATTGTTTCAATGTGTTGCACAGAAAGAGGAAAGGCTTCGGAAAGCCTTCAGCCTCCCTCCTACCCCTTATGCCCTCCCTCATCCCAAACCTGCCACCACCCCCAACTCTCGAATCCTGATTCTTGACTGTTCAGTGCCTTGGGACGTCCTCCTGACGTGAAAGGCGCTTTACAAATGTAATTTTGTTGTTGTTGCATTAAAATTTGGCAGAGAACAAAATCAAGCCAGCAAAATATGCAGAATATTCATTTATTGTCTAGTTATTACTTGTCTCTTTCACTGACTGTATTTATTATCAGGTACTATTTCCTATTGAACACATATTCATTTCAGTCTGCACTTATTCTTTCATATTTAATACCAGACTCAAACAATTATAATTTAGAAGGGGCTAATTCGCTGCTTTTGTTAGTTGTTTATTCTACATATACAAATTTTAATCTTGTGTGATTCCTTTATTTTAAATTTATGGCTTCGAACTCTTCCCTCACAGTCCAGCTCAAATATCTGTGGTTTTAATTACATTGAACAAGGTGACATTGTGATAATTGACAAGTTTTTGGGTCATTTGCTGGACTTGGGTGGGTTTATTTAGGTGGGCTTGGAAATTGGCAGTAAAGTGGTAATTATTTGCTTGTTGGTAAATTTGGCAGCAAGCATTATTCTAAATGAACAGCACCAAGGCCTATTAATTTTACCAGCAAAATAAACACACAATGCCAAATTTACCATCGAGTAAAGAATCACATTTAAATCTGTGATGATGGATTATCAACTGTTCTATTTGATGGAGCCACAAGAGGGTGCTCAGAGCACATTCATTTGAGATTGCCACCCAGAACACAAGTGATGTTCTTCTTCCATCACATAAACCAACCACTGAAAAGGACAAAATAACAGCTCTGAAATAAAACAAACCACAAAACACTTAAAGTGGAACAACCCAATGGTGGGCTTGCTAGATTTTAAAACACTTCCTAAACTATTGAAAAAAATATACAAAATTGTTACATAGCTTTCAAAGAATAATTTAAATAAATGATATTGACTCATGATGCTGTTTTGTGGCAAACAGAAATAGGATGTGTGTCATTTCAACATTGAGAAATGTCACAGTCGCAATAGGAAAATGTGCAAAACCCCTGGTGAAACGTCTATGTTTATGGATGCAGTTGAAGACAAGATGAGACTCAGCTGTTGTGTTCCACAAGTTGTGTTGAAGACAAGATAAGACTCTATTGAATTGTCTGCTGTTGTTCACTACCAAGGCACATATGCCATATATATGGCTACTTGGGTGAGGTTCAACCAATGTCTGTGAAACTGTACCATGGTAGAAGGAAAAGGAATCAGACACCTTCAGGAATGAAAGAGGAGAAAATCTTTTTTTTTGGTTGGGGGGCGTGGCGGGGCAATCAGGTGTCTGACACATCATTATGCTTAAGAGTATCCAAACCAAACTGAGGATTCTATGCATCCCACCAACACATGGAAATCCCAGAGATAGATTGTTGGAATGGAATGTGCACTCTCTTCCTCTCATCCTGCTTACCTAATTCCTGAAAATATTAGGTGCAGGTTGGCAAGAGCCAAGGCTTGGGGAACCCAGAGAGTTAGTTAGGATACTGCTGTTGAACCAGCTAAAATCACATAGCTTGCCATTGATATAATAATAAATAAATAATAATCCTTGCATTTGATATAGCGCTTTTCACGTCTTCAAGACGTTTCAAAGCGCTTCACAGAATATACTGTAAAGTGAATTGACTGTATATTTGTGGGCGAAACTGTCACTATCACTGTCTGGTATGTTTTTCCACTGCTTGTCCAGATAGGACCACTCTACCCTTTAGGGCTTTGGCTTGCAGAGGTAACAGGAGCTGAGCGGGATGATTCCCTGCCCGCTGTGACAAGACCAGTCACTTCCAAGTCATGCCAATGAACTGTGCTGCTATCTGCTCTGGACTATTGTGGATCCATCTGGCTCAGGATTATGTGACAGGTATATATCTCCAATATGGCCATAATATATTGGAAATATAA
Organism: Callorhinchus milii; assembly: GCF_018977255.1. Taxonomy (NCBI): domain Eukaryota; kingdom Metazoa; phylum Chordata; class Chondrichthyes; order Chimaeriformes; family Callorhinchidae; genus Callorhinchus; species Callorhinchus milii. The sequence goes on along the minus strand of NW_024704742.1, from coordinate 57,189,550 downwards.
ACTTTTTACATAATATTGATACTATATTTGTTTTAAACTGATATGTAAGGCATCTAAAATTAGCATGAATTCAGAAAAAAATCTTTTTCAATGACTTAGGCAAGTCGGTTAAAAATATAGGAAATCAGCAATATGTCAGAATCAAAATTAAACTATTTCATTTTGATTATGATATATTCTTCCAGCTTCCTGGTGGGTAAGAAAAAAAAGGGCAATTTTGTGGTAATTCTTAGTTAGTAGACTTCTAAATTATGAAATCTAAGTGGGGTGGGGAAGAGCTATTTCCAGTATTATGGGTGAAATCCTGCTCCAAAATAAATTATTAATAATAATGCTAATCCTTGTATTTGATGCAATATGTCTCACATCAGGGAGGACGCCTCAAAACAGTCCACAGGATTTACTGTTATTTTGTAGGTAATAGCTGCAACCAATTTGCACACAGCAATGTACCATAAACAGTCAACAGCAATGTTCCACAAATTGCCAACAGTGAATGATTGTTGGCCAGCACACTGGGAAAAACACCCTTCTCTTTTGAATAGTACCATGTGATCGCTAATGTTCACCTAAACAGACATATGAGACCTTGGTTTATCATCTCATCCGAAGGTCAGCACCTCCAGCACTGTATTGGAATGTCAGGCAATGCAAGATCATGAGTTCAAAGTCCCAATATGAGGCTTGACCTTCTGACTCAGGTAAGAGAGATTGAGTTGAAGTAATGCTCTTGCAATTTAGTGTCTCGGATGTCTAGGTTTGTTAATTAAGAAACAGTGCAAAATCTGACCATTATAGTTCTGAGTGAAGTTGACGCTGTTAAAAACTATAAGTTGGAGGTGAAGGATTCTAAAAGTTTTACAAATGTTCACATTTAATATTATTTATCTTTGTTACTTATTACTTTGGATAGGATAGGACTAAAAAAAAGGATACCAAGTAAATTGGTACACTTATATTAAATATTGTACACTTATATTAAATATTGATAGTATTCACTACATTCTATTTCTATTTTGTAAATTATTATAGTTACATATCTGCAACTGATAATAGGACTGAAAAGAGCCCAAAAAAGTGTCCTCTAATAACTGATTTGCTTCTCCAAATCCAGCTAATAAATCAGGCTGACTCGTATATCGTCAACAGTGTCTTGGAGTTCTAAAGACCGATAAATGGCTCAGGAACTGGACTACCGAGATTACCACAGATGACAGACTTGAATCTAATATTCCATTCACCTTGGAAACACCTAGCCTGCAAACAGAAGCTGCTTACCTCCTCTCCTCCCTCCCTTTCCCCATTGGAGGGATAATCACCCATTAGATCAACAAATGCAGGTTTGAGTATCTTCAACCAAACCTTCAATAAGAACTACTTCTATAATGTTCTGGACTTTGATGCTGTTGAATTTGTTTCATTAACCTGCAGGACATATTGCACAGCACATTTTTAAAGCACAGACGGTCCTTCGACCCATCATGTTGAGTGACATTTACAAACGATCATTAGAAATTTATTTCCATGAGCTGCACTGGTTAAATCATAATCCTTGCATTTGATTTAGCCCTTATCACTTTGTTGAGACATCTCAAAGCACTTCCAAGAACTTTACTATGAAGAGTAGTTTCTGTGTAGTTGCAGACAAATAAGGCAGTCAATTTGCTGACAGCAATGTCCCACAAACAGCCATGAAGTGAATAATCAATTTTATGTGGGTGATTGTCAGTCAGGATACGGGAGAAACCCCCTTTCCTTTTTGAGTAGTGCCAAGGGATCTTTAACAGCCACTTGAACAGGCAGATAAGCCCTTTTTTTTAGACATTCCTGCGCAGTGCTGGGGAGCACTGCATTGTTAAGAGTGCAAGGATTGCATCAATTACAATGCAGTGTTCCCCCAGCACTGTGCAGGAGTGACAGCCTAGACTGAGTTCAAAGTCCCAATGTGGGACACACAATCCACAATGCTTTATTCCTCATCACACACAACAATTAACTGACATAATCATTAAAAGGTCAAAAGGTAAATCATCTGATATTTAGATGTATCTGCCAGCATTCACTGCCATTATTTGGATAGCAGAGTTTTCCACATGTGCAACAGGCTAGTGTAACTGTAACTAGTGTAGTTGCTGCCAATGCCCTCTGGATATCCAAAAGCAATGTAAAAGTAGCAGAGAATTAGATTACAAGGATTATTACTGAGGTAATGGCTCAAGTTTTCTGGCACATTCTAAGTCTACAGAGCAGCATTAAAAAACAGCAGAGACAGGATGGGTTGAATGGCCTTTTTCTGTAGTGTACATTTCTATGGTTCTATAGGTCTACTATATAGGAGAGTGGCATTAAAGATAAGGATTTCAACCGGAATTACAGTAGTAACATTGCAAAAGCCTACTTTCCCCCCAGACAGGGAAAGGGGAAACAATCAGCCATGATTTCTGTTCTTGATGTCCTGCCGGGAATAGTGGTTGGGGCAGAATCCATATTGGTTTCAAAAGGGAATTAGACAAAGATCTAGAACTGAATAAATTACAAGGGTACGGGGGAAATAATAATAATATTAACAATAATAATAATCCTTGCATTTGATATAGCATCTTATCACATCATTAAGATGTCTCAAAGCGCTTCACAGAATGTACTGTATATTTTGTGGGTGAAAGGTGGCAGACAATTTGCACACAGCAATGTCCCAGAAACTGCTACAACAAAGACATTTAGACATTTCAAGGGATCTTTGAATAATGATATCTGGAACAATGTGATGGAGAGAGACTCCACCATATTATGTAGGCTCACAAAGTCATCTGACATCAGGGATACCAGCCTACACATTTTCATGGTCAATATCTTTATTGCTTGCGAATGCCCATGCATTGGAAAATACTTTTGTAGAGAAGACTTCATTGATGAATGAAGTCAACCAAAATTGTGAAATATTTTGAAATGACTTTCTTTGAATCACACATACTTAAAGTATTCATTCTGTATGATCCTTTCCAACTATTTTCTAGTAAATAGAGGTTCTATTTTGGGTTGGGTTATGACATGTAATGAATCTGTGCACAGCAAATTATAGGTATAATTAACAACCAATGGAAAGGATTACAAGTGATTTTTCCATTGGTTGTTAACTACAGGCACCTGTATCAAGTGATCTGGGATGCTACCCTTCAAGTTTTGGTCGTTGTATGAGTTTGCATAAACATGCATACAACTATGTATGGGTTTCCACATAATTAACTCAAACCCCTACATTTTGCACAAGGATAGTTAACCCAAACCACAAATTAAACTCAATTCTTTAGAAGAAAGTTTGTGTGTTTTACATACTGAACTGTTGGATCCTTTAGCCAACATACTGTCTTTTTGACAATGGCACTATGTCTCTTTCTGTCTTTTTGAACATTGGAGCCACCCTTTTTTGAGCTGTTTATTGGTTTTTTACTTAAAATTCTTGCTGAATTTTAGACATTCTGTTAATTTCATTGAAATTAGATGTTTGCTACCATATGGTAGGTAGTAATTAGATCCAAAGAATGTTTTATTTCAATGTTATTAACTGTCTCGTCAAACAATTCAGATTTTGTAACTTGTCACCACTATTCATTGTTTTTCTAACATACCCAACTTATCAAACCAAAATTCCAAGGGTCATGTCACGTGAATTAATATTTATTAGCATGTACAGTATTAGGCACCAGCCTGACAGGGCTGTTTGTTGGGACAATGCCATGCACAAAATGGCTACTGGATTCCCCTATAAATACGTGGTCTCTATGCTTTACAGAAAATCATTGGCGTAGAACTGGGGGGAGGAGGGGGACAAGGAATCCTCATGAAAACATTAGGTGGGGAAGGATGTTTATGCTCCCCAATGTAAAAAGCGTCCGCAGCCTATGCCCAGACGGGTGTTCCAGGCAATCAATTTTACCTCAAAGATGTCATCATTTCAACCACAAAATATACAGTCAATTCACTTTACAGTATATTCTGTGAAGCGCTTTGAGACGTCTTGAAGATGTGACAAGGCATTATATCAAATGCAAAGATCATCATTATTATTGTCATTGATGTTGAGGATGGACATGTCAAAAGTGCTGCCACCCAGGTTGAACATGAGACATGCCTCTCCCCCTGCCCTTCTTTTTCAGGATGTAGTTGGCTCATTAATCATGCGGAGGATGTTGAGCCTGAAGATCACTTTTTGGACTTTGGTCACGATTCCCCTCTTCCCGACCTCCGGCTTCTCCCCTTCGAATCGTAAAAAGCTTCTGACACAGATGTGTGACGTAATATTGAAACATTTCAACATGATAAGGCATTATATCAAATACAAGGATTATTATCATTAGCATATTTAAAGTACCTCATCAAGAATTCCAGAGTTAAAATGCCACTTAATCAGAATAATTTGCAGTGCTCATACTTGAGTAGTAACGAAAGACATTTACCACAAAGGCACAAGAGCCCTAATGCACAAAAAAATTATTTTATTGTTTTTTTAAGTCATTGTTTTCAATCTACCTCTCAGTCTAAATTCAGAGCTCACCAACATTCCCTGCACCATCTTGTCCTGAACAATCAATCCTTTTACGGGAAAAGGAATTGAACAAAATAAGAACATTGCACAAGATTCTTTTCCTTGCTATTGGGATAATCCAGATGGATGTGAATCTCCATTTTATTTTAGTTGGTATTGCAAACAAAACACATTTACAATGTAATATTAATGCACTTCCAAACAATTGGGATTGTGCCAGGGAGGAATTATCTCACATGATACTTAAGATTTCAAAGACCACTTTATTCCTCGTCACAAACCAATTTTTAAAAAATCACCTCTTGAAAATGGTACTTACATCATTCGGAGCTCCACTCCATCGGGATCAAGGATCTCCAAATAAGAATTATCGTTCGCTGCTTGTAGAAAAAGGCATAATGTCTCAGTTAAAGTGAGTTTGAGATGGTCATTATCAGCAGCATACAACTGAGGCCAAAATACAACACTTAGTCATTAATTCAGTTTGCAAACAGAATAGAATAAATAAATGGGATGAAAGTGTTTTCTCTCTCATTCGCTCTCTCTCTCTCTCTCTCTGACTGCTTGCTGGTCCTGTATGAAATTAATTTGAATGGTCTTAAGCTGGTTCCAAGTAAGTGGTGTAGAAAGCAAAATAAAAAAATCACAAAAGTGTTCTTGTAGTTTCTCCTTAAGTTTCAGTCCCTTCTCTCCTGAAAGCGTTTTACTTCCTTTTCCTTCTACAAGGATGTGGTTCCAACAGTGCACCAGCTACCCTGTGGTACTTTACTTAAGTGGCTATCATTCAAAGGAGCCTTGAGAGTGAGTGTCAGAAGACCACAGCTGGAATTGTAACCAAGCCAATTACTGTCCTCACTTACAGATGTACACACAGATGTACTTTCCAGCAGGGGTTACTGGATAGAGATTATGACCCAGAATTCGCAGCTGGTCCCCTGCCCCTAGTTTTCCTCCTTCCTCTCTTGAAGCACTCTGGGACATTACCCTGCATGAGGGCACTATATAAATGTAAGTTATTGTTGTAAGTTGTTGTTGAAGGAGTTTGACTCAAAATCACAAAAGAGGTTCAGATGAAGGAGGTCTCATGATGTTATCCTTTCAGAAAATCATAAAACTAACCAAAGTCCAATTATATAAATTAATTATTAAATAAGGCATAGCCTCCATCCCCCTTCCTGGATTGAGTTGGCCGGGCTTTCAGCTTCTCTCCCCCCACACTCTGGAACTCCATCCCATGGTCCCTTCGTCTCGCTTCCTCCCTTGCCTCCTTTAAGGCCAGTCTCGAGATCCTTCTCTTTAACTGTGCCTTTGGTTGCCCTCCCACCTCTCTGCCTTCCCTCACCCCTACATCACCCCCTCCCCCATGCTCGGGCCCCGACACCTGACTGTACAGCGCTTTGGGACGTTCTCCCGATGTGAAAGGCGCTCTATAAATATAATTTTGTTGTTGTTATTGTTGATGGTTGATAATTTGTTCATCTATTGATTACCTGTATATGTCAGTTTGACTCAGCTCCGAGTTATATTTGTGAGCTGAAACCCCAAATTGGGGCGTTGAGTTCAGTGTCATTTGATGCTCCAGTATAGTGCTGGAGGAGCACAGCATTGTCGGAGATGCTGTCCTTTGAATGAAACATTAAACCAATGACCCATCTGCCGGTTCAGGTGGACGTTAAACATTCCATTGCACTAATTGTAAAAAGAAAAAGATGTTTATGTGCAAATTGGTTGCTATGTCTGCCTTCAAATACAGTCATTAGACTTGACAGTGATTAACTGTAAAGATGGTTTAGTATTATATTAAATGCAAGGCTCATTATTATATTCTGTGTGAAGTAGCTCTCCCTATCCCAAGATGCTCTTTTTAGCCCTAAAGCCATGCACTCTTGTTCTGCTGCCTTGGCATGTTTGAGACTATTGTTCTGGGTTCCCTTTCTCTTTCTCATTTAACATGTTATAAAACTTTGTAAGGTTTCCTCTGAAACATCTCTTTTCAAGCTTGAAGAGATTTAATTTATTTAGAAGTTCCTCGTAGCTCATCCCTTGTTATCAGCCTCTTTGTTTTCCTCCATAAAATGCATAGGGAGGCTAAATTGGCCCTGATCTTCCCTAGATTATGGAGATTAAAATCATATGGGTTTGCTGCTTTTAGTTCCTCTTCTGCACAACAAGATCAACAACAATTTGCATTCAATTGGTTGTTAGTCGATTTGGTGGATCGCTTTTCTGAGGATAATAATCCCATCAAAATGTTTTGTTCCCAAAATATACAGTCAATTCACTTTACAGTATATTCTGTAAAGCGCTTTGAGACAGCTCAAAGACATGATAAGGCGCTATATCAAATGCAAGGATTATTATTATTTATAGAGTGCTCTGTTCACATGCATAACATCTTGGAGAGCTTAACAGAGATATGGTTTGACGCTGAGCTGGAAAGAGAGGGAAGGTGACCAAAGGCATGATTGAACGGTATTATGTCTGGCAGTGTACTGATAGTGGTAGTGCATGTGTGTGGTAGCTGGATGAGGTCAGGCTCAGTTATGATCTCCTGTATATTCGAGTGGTCTGTTGACACTCAGTCCAAAAGAGCCTTTGGGCTAGGTACTAGCTCACAACTAGCCACCATGGAATTTTATCCCAAAATGAGAAGGCTGTGGATACACATAGGGAAGAATTGGAAATATTAAAACAAATTAAATCCTCTGAACTGTGTCCCAGAGACAGATCACATCAGAGTGGAGTTTCCATGGAGCTTGATGGAAAACTTCCTTCCAGGTATTGGAATAAGCCGTCTTTGGCTATTAGTACTGAATATTCTGACTTTACTCAGATGTCAGTGAATGTTAATGCTATTCCAAAGACATGGCGAGGGATTGATTACTTGGGGAATATTGTTCTGGTTTGTGAGTGAAGAAACTCAGTGACGTTCAACCCTTCCTGACTTTGAATCAGGGAGGGGTGAACTTGGGAAAGATAGCTTTTAATTGCATTCTTAAGCATTGTGGGGGAAGGCTTAGTTGTGACATCTCCAAGTTAATTACTTTGCTGACCCTCACTTTCAATGTTTGGATGAATAATTGCCACTTACTAGATAATTGCAAAGTACCAGTAGGCACCTGATGCCAGTACCCTACCTTAGGAGAATAAAAATAAGGCAAACAATCACCAAATTAGTTGAATTTAGCGCCACTGGAAGATGTGATGATCACGTATGAACCTTTAATTCTGTGACACATACCTTGATAAAGTTGTTCAGGTGACGCTGCTCTGCATGCCAGATACAACCTGGGGCTTGGCCATGTTCTGGAGGATCTCAAACAACAACAACAACAAGATTCCATTTATAGAGCGCCTTTCATGTCGGGAGGACGTCCCAACAGATTGTCTTTGAGCTCTAGAATAAAACAGTGAAGCACATAGTCAAAGCTGCCACACTGGTGCAGTGCTGAGGGTGTATTACATTGTTGGAGATGCCATCCTTTGGATGAGATGTTAAACCGAGATCCTATCTGCCTGTTCATTTGGATGATAAAGATGCCAAGGCACTATTCAAAAAGAGAAGGGAGTTTTTCCTGGGGTTCTGGACAACAATCTCCCAAATAAAATTGGCCACTCACTCCATGGCTGTTTGTGGAACATTACTATGCACAATTGGCTGCTGCGTTTTGCCCACAAAATACACAGTCAATCCACTTTACTGTATATCCTGTGAAGCGCTTTGAGATGTCTCAATGACGTGATAAGGTGCTATATCAAATGCAAAGATTATTATTATGAAATATGTACAAGGAAGGAAAATAAAGAAATTCCATTAGAGCTTTTAAAAGGGAATTAGACAAAACAAATTGACAAGGAAAAATGTAAAGGGTATGGGGAAAGAGAGGGAGAGTGGGAATAAATGGATCGCAAATTATATTGCGTATGCACAGGCATGATGGGCTGAATGGCCTCTTCCTGCTTTGTAAAACAATTCTATGAAAAATTTCCCCAGAAGTCGTGCCCCCAGAAATCATGCTCAAACAGTGCACCGGTCAGGCTGTACCTTAGTACAGCACCAGTTCTGATTGCTGCAAATATAAGAGGTCATCCAGCTCTAAAGATAATGCAGAGGAGAACAATGAGGCTGATCCCCGTGTTAGAAGGTTTTTGATTTAGCCATTCGCAATTACGCCCACAAAAGACATAGTCAATCCCTCTACAGTATATTCTGTGAAGCGCTTTGAGACGTCTCGACGAAGTGATAAGACGGTATGTAAAATGCAAGGATTATTATTATTTTGATCTAGTGCACCATGCCAGAAGATAGGAGGGAAGGGAAAACATGCGCATGGTTGCCATGTACAGTATTGATTCAGACCAAGTGGAAAGAGGCACCTGGAGACATTCCTCCCGGCTGGTTTGATTGACGTGGACAGAGACCCGAGGATGAAGGAAGAGTTACTCCCGTTCTCCAGTTCTAATAAAACATAAATATAATATGACATGTATGGCAGTTGCACCAGTTGGACACTCGTACCCAGTTTGGGGCAGAACAGTGAATGGTGTTGATGCAGACTGCTCCCTCACACTGTCCTGTGTTCAGTCGAGTGGAGCTCTGTGCACAACACAAAGGCTTAATTCCCCACCTGTGTGCGTCTGACTCTTTCGTTTCACTTTTTAGAAAAGTTTGCATCGGTTCCAGTTTCATCCGGAGAAGTCTGAAAATGATTGCCTGAAATAAACTCTCGGGAAAGCGCAGACATCTGGCTTTATTGAATCGATGTGAAATCTGCAGTGTAACTTATCGTCTGTTGATGAATGTACAGCCACGATATACGAGAGGAAACAATGCATCAATGTGTCTACAGTCCAACCACCTGTAGAAACCAATGGGTATTTATTCACTGGTCGATCAGGAAGATGTATCACTCCTGAAATAAACTTGCCTTCACAGTTCCCAAATGGGTATTAGCGAAACAGTTTATTCATTGGAAAGCTAACACCGACGCTATATTTTTAAGTAAATTGCAATTGCTAAGAAAATGCATTTAATTCATCTTACAATTTATAATGTAGGATTGTCATAGATTTCCTGACGAAAGCCTCTTATCTGTCTCTGTGTGTGTATATATATATATCGTAAAATATTAGAGACGAAATCTATTTCTTTGGAATCAAGCAGTATCTTGCTATGTTTATGAAACAAATGAGTAAAGTTTCAAATTAAAAAAAAATCAAAACAGCAAAGAGGAAAAATTGCTGCAAACACGTAAAGAACTGAACGTGTTCACCGTATTTGCTCGGTATAGTGTGGACAGTAAAACGCTGCGCCCCGTGGGATGCATTAACCAGAGCCCCCCACACAGCCAGCCAGGGCATGTGGTGCTTACCATATAAGTAACTAAGTCCCCCAGTAACATCAGACCTCAATAAGCACAAGCGACTGACAATCCACTGGAACTTCGCCATAAATCACTTTCAACAAGTAATCCCGGCTCTTTGGTATTATATAAATCGGAGCATTTAAAATCTGGCTCTCTGTGTGTTAATGTGCGTAATACTAATAAAGGATCAGGCTAAATAAAATTGTTTTAAATGCTGTCTGTGTCAAACTAGAACCGAAAGCCCAGGTTGATGCAATACAAAGGAACATTTTAGGTACGCTTAAAACTAAAAGTCGAAGTTTTTTTTTAAAAATGTAAAATCATATAAAAGCACAACAACTGGTACTGTGTTTACGATCTACTCTTAGCTGTGATGCAGCAGGCACGGTGTGCGTATGTGTGCATGTGGAAATACAAGGAGCAATAGATAGTACAATCAATACATTAAATATGCTTTCCTTGTATTTGTGGAGACCGAGTTGCTTGGGTGATCTTGCGTCGTTTTCACTTGAAGATTAATTCAAACAGAACAATTTCCCATTGAAAGGTCATCGCCAAGGCCAGCACTCTGAGCTAAACCGATTTGTCTGACAAACTGATGCTGGCCACATTGTGGCAAGTCAAAAGGTCGTGGGCATCACTCTGCTAATAACTTAAATTGTATAAAAATATTCCAGAGGAACAACAAGTATTGACATTTCTATGCATCTTACCGTTAAAGCTGGAGGGACCCACTTGGTAACATTCACAAACGAGGTTCACCCCTTTTCTGCTTTCTGCTCACTCCCATATAACCATTTATTTATTTTTAAATCCTATTATTCTAAAAAAAAACGTTTCTATTCCCATCGCGGGCCATGCATTTCTTGCGATGCACGCATACTTTTTTTTTATTTGTATTGAGTCACGAGCTGCAGCCAATTCAGCATTCACGTCGATTTTGCAAAGTGATTCTAATCTGCAAAACCTAAACATTTTACCCCCTTTCATTTTTAAATTCCGCTAATCTCCTGGGGTTGGGGCTCCGTGTGCTTTGTAACACTCTTTTCGCGTTTGCAAACGTACGTGTGTGTCTCTTACACGTACACATAATTCCCGACGTGTGATTGTGTACTTCTTTTTTTTTAAAAAGAAAAACTACAAAATACTCTGCGCAAAACGTTCGGGTGCCCAAAGCAGGGATCGTGTGTCAAAGCAACGCCAGCAGAGACCCCAGCAATCCTGGAAGTTAACTTCGCTTAAACAGGGATCGGTTTTTTTAAGAAGAAAAAAAAACACACGCACACACACACACACACACACACACAAGAAAAAAAAACACGCAGCTTTGTTCCCCATGTAAGGTCCTCGCGAGTTAAAAATATTTTTGTTATGATAATATTGCAAAAGCGGGACCCGGTGCAGCCTATCGCATCGCAGCGCCGTCTTTACAACACCAGCGCTCCGGCTTCGCCACTTTGGGCGCATTTTAAAAGGGACCATTTGAAACGCGATTGTCTCCTTCTCCCTAATGACATTTACCGGATCAGAACATGCTGCTAATTCGACCATCAAGCGTCCCCCTCTTGAACAATGCCGGAGTAATTTTTCCCAAAGTTTGTTAAATTGATCAAAATTAGGCAAATGAATAGGGATCTCCGGGCTCTCCCTCTCGCAGGTGACAGTGCATAATGCACTTTTGGACCAGCTGCATTTTCCCTTTTATTTATTTTTTTTTTTTTTTCTTTTGCATTCCCCTCTCTCCACAATGCTAAAAAGATCGTCCATTATTAAAATTTGGGCCCACGGAACTATTCATTCGTTTGAATGGACATTTTCTTGCGGGATAATAGGCTACAAATTGAGCCCACCACCAAATCGAATCCAGTGGTGGGTAGCCTCGTGTGCCAAAGTCTGCTGGAGCTGGTTTGAGGCAGGCAATGTTCGTGTGCCAGCCCCAATCCCACACCTGCCGAGGTCTCCAATAAATAATGAGTGGAAACAAAAGCTTTGCCATCTCCCATAAAATGGATGTGTCACCAAGTCGTGCGAGAACAAACGGGAGCATTCCCTTTCCAATGATCTCCCTTGAACTCGGCGGAACAGCCTATTAAAGGCTTACTTAATTACTTTAATGACTCCGGACATGCTTGGGGCTGGGACGGCTCGCCGGGTTTTTGTTAAAACGGGGGCGAGAGAGGGAGAGAAAGGGGTTGGAAAAGAAAAAAAAAAAGAGAGAGGAGCAACGTTTTTTTTTTCTCTCCCTCCCCTTTTCTTTCTTTTCTTGTTGCGCACTGCGCTCCCGACGGATCAGGGGCTTTAGTTCGCATTTCCCGCCTTTTTATTCCTATGCAAATTGTGTGCCTTGGGAGCGATCACGTGTCTTTTGAAGAGAGCCCCACGTGGATTAACCAAAAAAGCTCTGCCCCCTCCCCCTCTGCTCACCCCCTCCCCAGTACCCCCCACCCCACCCCCCGGCCCCGGCTCCTGCCACTGCTTTAACTGGATATTCCCCAGTGCCCCACTCTCTTAATCCCAGCGAATAATTTAGGCAATGAATAGCCCCCCCGGACCCCCCCTCCCTCCCCGGGACCCCTCAATGATCGCTTTATAAGGAGCCACTTACAGCCCAGAAGGAGCACGTTTTTCATTTGACTCGACTGGAGCAGAGAGGCACACGGGCACAGCCCCGGCGGCCAACCGGTCCCCACACCCCACCCCACCCCACCCCCCTCCACACCCCCACACACACCCCCACACACACAAAAAAAAGAAAAAGCCTTTCGATTCGTTTCGTTCGCCGTCTCCGCATGAGGATGTCCTCCAAATGCAAAGAGCGCAAGGTAAGCCCGGCTGCGGGTTAGGTTCACTTTGGTCGCCGCTCCTGTCCCCGCAACAGGTGCCGCAACACGTTGAGGCATCACTCGTTTTGGAACAAACCGTATATCCCGTTGTGGATCAGCGGTTCGTAACATTGAAGGTAAAGGGTCTCGGTGAGCGGGGATGGAAAGTTGGCCACTTTCCCTGAGCCGACTCGGGTCAAGGCGCACGTATCCGCGGGACGTCCTGTGTCCTTTTCTGTGTGTGTATGTGTAGTACAGTAATCGTTTCTCGATTCCTGACCAGACTGCTCCTGTATCCCACAAAGTGATCGAGAAGAGGCGAAGAGATCGGATCAATCGCTGTTTGAACGAACTTGGCAAGACTGTGCCGATGGCACTGGCAAAACAGGTACCCACCCGCTCCACCGTGGAGTGATGTGATTTTGTGGGGATGCAGTTCTGTGTGGTTATAGCGAGGGATGGTGTCCCTTTTGCTCCACAAGATGCGCCACTTTTATGTCCTTATATATATATATGTACACTTGTCTGTGGTTGATGTTCTTTTCTGATCTCGTGTTGCAGGGCACTGGGAAACTGGAAAAAGCTGAAATTTTGGAAATGACAGTCCAGTATTTAAGAGCCCTCCACTCAGCCGACTTCGCCAGAGGAAGAGAAAAGGGTAAGGGGGACATTATTCTCCACTAACAAACTATAAGTAACTCGACTTCAAAACGGGGGGTGATGCTTTTTATGCGGATGGCCAGGCGTGAGTTATTAAGCAAACTTTGCATTTAAAACTCGTATTCCCAAATATAGATCTGCTGATCCCCCCCTCCCACACACGCAGCGTCGATGTGCTGTGGATATGTCTCGCTTAACCTTAGCACTCTGTGTACCTGTACACAAGTTTGCACATAACAGTGCAATGCAATTTTATTGGAAGAACAATATTTCGACTGCTTCATTTTTTTGAGGGGGATGGGGTGGTATCTTGAGATAACTGCACAGTTAAAAGTGCATAGTTAATCTGCGTTAGATTTTTACTCAGGATTAATAATCGTCACGTCAGTGTTTGGGGTGACGCAAAGGTGCCATTACGCATATCGCGTTCAAGTTTGTGTCCAGATCATTTATGATAAATATTTCCCACATTCAGTAACGATTTCCAACCATAAGAGACCGACCAGCACATCAAAGTCACCAGATCCCAATTTAGATTCTCAGACTTCAGCTCTGGAGAAAGTGTCCATGTAACATTGAATTAAGCCCACATTTCACATCATTCATAAAACAGTGTCGATTGCTCAATACGAATAGTAGCCAATGGCAAGGGAAAAAAATCCGATTTACTAATACATTGTCAACCAGACGGGATGGCGATGGAATCTAATCGTTACTGCAAAAAAAAAGTCAACGCTTTCTGCACTGAATCTCGACACATTTCCAAAGGTCACTGTATTGTTTTAATATATTGCGAGGGACCTATGTTTTATTAGGAGATAACCATAGCGTGGATAATATGTGAAATGCCTTTAAGTGCATCAAAGTCACTTTGTCCATGTTGCCCCTGTTTCCGTTGTGATTTTACCGAACCTCAGATTCAACCCTCCGACCATCAATCACCAGCGGTGACGCCCAGTAATAACAATATTAATTATGGAAAGACCTTAAGCTGTTAATAGTGTTGAGTGAATGCACACCCGTGATCTTTATTTACACAGGCGAGCTGTTGGCAGAATTTGCTAACTATTTCCATGCTGGTTACCACGAGTGTATGAAGAACCTGGTGCATTACCTGACCACTGTGGAGCGCATGGAAACCAAGGACACCAAATACGCTCGGATACTCGCCTTCTTGCAGTCCAAAGCTCGCCGCTGCACTGATCCGATTTTCGGCCCAATCTCGTCTCACGACACAGAGTATTCCTACCAGTTTCACCCCGCTCCAGAATTCACAAACTCCCCGCTGAACGAGTCATTGCTCCAGCCGGGAGCCGGGATGGCGAGAACGCAGCCACTGCACTGGCACGGCTCGGCTCGGAATTCCGGGATCCCCTTTATCCCGAGTCCCACCGTACCCATCACCAACCCGGGACAGCAGCACAACTTCCTGCACTCCGTGCAGGGCCTCGATCGCCATTACATTAACTTTATTGGACACTCTCATCCCAATGCATTCAGTTTACACAGCTCCCACCAGCACACGAGCTTATAGACAGACCTGTGGTGGTGTGTCCTCGGATCCCTGTAAACCATCTTCCAGTTGGAGCGAGTTTTGCTGAACATCGTGAAGCCACACTGGGGCTGGAACAGATCTGCCAATTAAGTGTATGAATTCGAGTTCACGCAACTGTTCCTTAACTTGGTCCAATCTCCGATAATACTTGGAGTTAGTTGGTCTTTCAATATAAGCAAAATTTTGTGAAATTAAAAGTCAGTTTAGGCGTCCTATAGTTGTAGTGTTGTCTAAATCCACACACAGGGAGTAGCATTGCCGACGGTATTTGTGTACAGGTTATACTGTATTTCGTACTATATCTATTTGGACAACTAATAATTTCCAATATTCTTAAATCCACCAATGTTTACATTTGTAAAAGTTTAAACGGGTCATTCCGTTTGGATTTTAAATATATTATATATTTATATATAATTTGCTTATAGTTTTAGTTGACAATATTATCAAATAAGTTTCGATCAATCGTCTTAAATGACTGAGAGAGAGAGTTTGATTTGTTTTTTTTAATATGTATTCAAATATGAATTTCACGATTGTAAATTAATTAAAATGCAGTTTTATTCTTTCCTTTCTGTTTCGCCTGTGGTGATGTACTTTGGCGTAAAAATATTGACGATACGCCCCTGTCAATGTTTTATTCTCACGGGCCAATGGCTAATATAATGAAACATGTATTACTAATTATTTGGCCAATTTCCTTCTCTTATGCACTTGGACCGGTCTCCAAAGAGCACTGCTAATTCAGCCCTTTCCACATCTCATCGCCCTCATACAATGTCGTCCCTTCTGAGAAATTAAGTGCTCCAAACAAACAGTTCAGTTTCCCACTTCCCCAAAGATGTCACATTGTTGACTTCCATGTTTTAAAAAAAAGTTTGGATCTCAAGCGCACGGGAATTAGACTCAATAATCTGCCTCTTTTGGTGCAGTCGGTGCAGAAGGAAACACTTATCTCACAACTACTGCAGTGCCAACACCAACCCATCACTGGCCTAATGCTAACCTCACCAGCGGAAGAAATCGAAAAGATAAACCCAATTAAAACGGATAATAAATCCCCGCTTGACCTGGTGCGTAAAGCACACAAATCGGTGCCGAAAGCATTGACTCCGGCCCAGCCCAGCCCAGCATTCCCAAAGAGCTCAGAGAGAAATCCATAACAAGAAAAATAGTTCCCATGATGGAGGGTTTGGGTCAAGGAGAACTTTGAATTCTCGATACACGTGAGGAACGATCACGACCTTCGCCCACAGAGTATCACCATTTAAAGGGGGAAAGAAAGGCTATCGACCTCAAACCGGGTTTCTGTTGATGTTCCCCTATCCCACACTCACACAGTCTGCGTCAACATGGGTTTCACACCAGTGACATTCAAAGGCTGTCGGGGTTTCAGTAAAGGTGTTGAGAGATGTCTCCTCGTTGCCTTTGACGTTTGCACGGTTCTGTCCATTTGGCCACGTCGGTTGCCGGATTACTCTGCAAAACAGCCTGTGGTTTAAAACGTGTGTATTTGGAAACGGAGCCCAATCCCTTTTCAATCCCAAACACACGGCTTTGAAAGGCAATTAGAAGGTTGGTCAAATTTACTCTAAAGATACTGCAAACACTGTAGGTGTCCAAAGCGTCTTTATCCCGGAACAGACCGCGCGGATTAAAGTAAGTGATCTCATTGCAGTGTGGGGAGCGAGGGCAATGGTGACCCTGCAAACTGCCCTCATTTTCTTTGTGACTGAGACGGTTTAAATAAAAAAGATTTCAATGCTAAAGGATCGTTAAACGTCCCACTTGTTGGGTGCGCTCTTACACTTCGTTTTGCACCTTATTCCGGGTTTTATTTGGCAAAGACTGCGCGTGTAAAGGCTGTGATCAGTACTTCCAAGTTAACTTACAACGCCATTCGAGGTATGTGAACCATCGGATCCCGTTACAAATAAAGTTTTTTTACCGATCTTTCCCAAAAAGTGTGTACTATTTGAACCCATTGATAGCTGCAGTGCTCCGAGACGCGACTCTGGGTGAAGGGCGCTATATAAATGCAAATGGTTGTTGTTGTTGATAGCTATATTCTACGTGAAATCGATAAAAATCGATTAGGTTTGCAGGGCAGTGCCTTGACTATACATAGTGTGAAATGCTACAGATAGATATTTTAAAGCAGTCTTACGTGCGTTTGGTTCATGCTGGACCAGTCCACGGCTCCCAGCAGTTTGCACACTAACCCACCTCGGATTATTATTATTTTTTAAAAAATTACAACAATAATTCACATTTATATAGAACTTTTCAATTGGAGAAGACCTTTCAGTGCACTTCATTCACACAGCTATTTGGGGAGCCCGAGCTATTTCGATTCAGAAGATGAAGGGGTAACTTGGTGACAATAAATAACAATAATTCTTGCTTTTGATACAGTGTATTTCAGGTCAGGAGGATATCTCAGCGCTTTTCTCGGGATTTACTATAAAGTGTAGTGACTATGTGATTGGAGACAAAGACGCTGAGTAGCCACTCAATGAATGAAAATGAAATGAAATGGCAACTTTAGAGAAATGTTGACGATTATAAAGGTTTTCTCCAATATCCTCATTCAGTGTGATTAGGAGAATTGTAGGGGAATTAGAAGGTTGGTCAAATTTTTAGGAGAAAAAAGGACAAATTTGTTTTGCTGAATTACCTTTCTCCCAGAAACAGGACGCACTTAAGCCTGTCAGGTAACGATACAAATGGGAACACCCAGCAGGTCAGGCAGCATCTATGGAGAGAGGAAAGTGAATTAACGTTTCAGCTCGATGACCTTTTGCAAGAACTCTATCAGGTCATGGAAACGCCTGGAAGTCCGTCACAGGATTAAGGTAAGTAGTAGCAAAGTGCCTGTGTGTATGTTGGCAAATGGCTTGTTTCTGTGCTGTAACATCCTGTGTGACTCTTTGAACCAAGGAACCTTTCTTGATAAAGAAGGCTGGATGGTCAATGTTCCCTTGAGGAGGGTTACATGCAGCAGTTAAGCTGATGGTACAGGTCTTATACGTGTATATTTTGTTTAGAACTATACAGATGGACAGCTAAAACACACACTGTGTAACTTTCTGTCCACAGGACCCCAGCAAAGATCGTGAAACTTGATCTGAAACTTTCTGAAACTTGCACTATCATGTGCACTTGAGCAATTTGGTGCAAAAAAAATATACAGATACTTGTGATCGGAAAGGTTGGAAAACATATACAAATATAAAATACACAAAGGAAAGGGAAGCAAATTAACCCCAGTAAAGATGCCTGGGCGTTCTTAAAAAGACATTTAATGTTTACTGTGGATGTACATGAATGGCAGCACATGATGTTTGGTGTGACAGATTTTTTATCAGCGCCACCCTAGTTGCGGTTACATTGCAGTGAAAAAACCCATTACCAAAGATGTGAGACCATTTCGTATACAGAGACATCAGTACAATATGCTGCAAATGGATTCAGCAGTGTTTTATCACTGTTGTAAGACCTATGCTTTGTAAAAGACCAAATGCACCAAACCCAAGGTCCCAAACATTCCCATTCTGACTTCACAGCCACACATGATACTTCCCACGGAGTTTGGGAAGCTGGTCGAGGGAGTCTATTGTGGCATCTACACTGTCCTTCTTGCTGAGGTATCTAAACTCAGCACAGATCTGGACTGGAATCTGGGGAAAAAAATCCTGGTCTGTGGTACAGTGCGATGCATACAATTCATATCCTTAAGCATGGAGGTAACAGTTATAACTAAAGAATACTTCGCCCACAAAATAGTCAATTCACTTTACAGTGTATCCTGTGAAGTGCTTTGGGACCTCACAATGTCATGATAAGTCACTGTATCAAATGCAAGGATTATTATTTATTATTGTCATCATTTTCAGTTATCGATGGCAATGATTTTTTTTCTACTCGATTGATTTGTAGCGTTCTTGGGGAAAATTATGGTCCACAAACATTTTATTCACATTCATTTAAACTTCTATCTGGTTCACTTCCCCTGTTAGGAAATGTTGGTTTATGTGCCTTATCTGTTTTTGTTCCTTGCCACTCTACTCATTGACATCTTCAACCTCTCCTTGTCCACCGGCACCATTCCTACCACCCTAAAAACAGGCGTCATCATCCCTATCCTCAAAAAACATCCCTGTTCTCAAATTACCACCTCATCTCCAACTTCCCTTTCCTTTCCAAGACTCTAGAATGAGTTGTTGCTTCCCAGATTTGCTCCTTCCTCTCCTGCCACTTCCTCTATGAACTCCTTCAATTGGGTTTCCATGCTGTCCACAGCATAGAAATAGCCTTGGTCAAAGGGACAAATTACATTTGTCTCATTATCCTCCTTGACCTCTCTGCCTTAGACACCGCTGACCACTGTATCATCCTCCACTACCTCTCCTCTTATCTCAACCTTCATCTCCAATCTGTCACTGTCTCGCGCAGCATTTCTCAAAGCTCTGTGCTAAGTCTTCTCTTCAACATGTACATGCTCCCTTTTGATATAATCATCTGCAGACATGGGGTCAACTTCTGCATGAATGCAGGTGCCACTCAACTCTATCTCTCTGCCTCCACCCTTGACTCCAGGACCACTGCTGTCCTGAGAAAATGTCTGCCAGACATCAAGTCCTGGATGAGAACTAACTTTCTCCTGTTGAACGTCAACAAGACCGAGGCCCTCCTGATGGGCTTCCATTAGCGCCTCCACACCTCAGGCACTACAAACATCACTACCCATAGATGCACACTCCTCCCTATTAAACCAGTCTGGAAACTTGGCATCTTGTTTGACCCGCGACTATCCTTTCTATCCCATATTTGTGCCATGAGGAGTCCTGTAACTCAGTGGTTAGAGCGATCGCCTTGCAAGCAAGAGATCTGGGTTCAATTCCAGACAGCGCAAAACCTTGGGCAAGTTTCCTTACCCCACATGCCTAATAATAATCCCTCCAAAACAAAGCAATAATAAATTAGTCATTTTCAATCCACGACTGTTTGTGGGACACTGCTGT